>NC_085926.1:70965000-71187500 GCF_029289425.2 Pan paniscus | reverse complement strand
CAGTGGAAGGATGACTAAGAGTGTGAGAACCACTGCATCGCTAGAACCGCACCAGCCTTCTCATGTGGTCCAGGAGGCCCGGCACCGCCATTACCACGAAGACCAAAATGACTCTCCCCACCCACAGCCAAACCAGAGTCGTCCTGTGCGCTCTGCCCTGTCATCAGAGGGGACTGTCAGCCACCATCTGACATCCTGCGTGCTTTGGCTCTTACCCCAGTCTGACCAGTGTGACTGTACAGGATCCCTCTTCTTGGCCGGTGACAGCGCACTTAGTGCCCTTGCAGGGAGCCTGAGAACGAGCAAGGTAGTGCGTGCGGGGAGTGAGCAAAAGAGAGACTCAGAGAGACAGGATGTGAGATGGAGGTGGAGAGCAAGACTGCGAGAGGAAAATGACAAGCAGAGAGAAAGGGATACTAAGAGGAAGATGGCAAACTGAAAGGGAAAGAGACTGTGTGACAGGGTGAGACACAGTGAAAGAGATTGAGCCAGAATGAGATGCAGAAGGGGGTAGGGAGGGAGTGAGAGGGAGAGAGACAGGAGAGAGAGAGTTCTGGAAGGAGGAAGAGAGAGAGAGAACCCCGGGAAGCAATAGGGACCCCCAGAGTAGACCCTGCCATCACTTGTGCCTGGAAGAGGCTCTTGCATAGGTGACGGGCATTTTCAGGATGGCTGCCGGGTGGAGTTGAGCAGTGAGGCTGACAGGAGTCACATCTGGGCCTGAGACAAGTAGCCCAAACTGAAAAGGCAATGCTCTGATGTCAGCCTCATCCATCTAGGCTTAGAACAAGGATCTGTACTTTGAAGAATCCCAGCCTCCCCTGCAAGAAAGAGCCCAAGATTGTTACCATTTCAGACCTCAAGAGCCAAAGCAAGACACACCAGTTCCTAACCAGAGGGACTTGAGTTAGCTCTAGGAAATGGGAAGATTCAATTGATGTAATTTCAACTTCTTTTCCTCAGAGGCGTCCAGCAGCACAGGCTGCCAAAAAAGTGCCCATGCCCTTGATGTCTAAGCAAAGTGACTGTAAAAATAGAAGTAGTGTCTCAGAAGTTTTTTCTCTGCCCCTGTCTCTCCTGAATCTGAACCAGGCTGTTTAAAACTTGGCATCACTCAGCTTGCAAAGCTACCATTTGTTTCTAGAAAGTGAAAGTTTTTTTTGGTAAGCCCTCTGAAACTCAGTGTTGCCTAAATATCTGAAGACATGATTTTTCTCAGTCCGTCTTGGGCCCCTGTGCCCAGTCTCTCTTTGCTGCACCCGTTCTTCCTCTGCACTCATATGTCCTCATATCCAGCTCCTTTCCATAGATGTGATTGGGTTTCTGTTCATGTCTCCACTGTTCAAAAGATTTGTTTCCTCCACCATTAGTATTTGAGGGAGAACTCCCAAAACCTAGGGAGGGGAAAGCAAGTGGGCAGAGAACTAGAAATGAGATGAGAAAAATAGCTAGCTATTCCTGGCAAGGAAAAACATCTTTACAGTAACAGGAGTGTTTAACAGACAGACAAAATACCTTCAAAATATGCAAATCTCTGTTTATCTTACAGAATTCTACAGGGAACAAATCCGTAGCATTAGCAATTATGACTTAGCTCAGAAATTTTTTTCCTTCCTCGTCATAATTGTAAACATCAATATCGCTTAGAGCTTCACGTTAAAATGTTTTTCTCCTACTTCTTTTAAGAGTTATTTGTTTAACATGCTTTTATTATCCTAGATGATGTGATTTGGGAAGAAAGTATTAATTCTCTTATCAGCTCTGTTTCCTTTCCAGTTGTTCAGAGAATTGAGCTACACTAGTAGTTTATGAAGTAAGAGGTATTAAATAGAGAGCTCACTGCTGATCAGATTGAGCCACTTCTGAACTGTGGCTATCCAGGCAAAGGGGATTGACAGCTTAGCATTTATGCCGCAAATGTGTTGGAATAACATGGCAACAGAATCACAGGCATCTTTACTTCTCTCACACTGCCGCCTCCCAGCTAGTGCCTTTGTATCATTGAAATTTTTGAGAAACAAGATGCCTTAACTCCTTATCCAGTGTTGCTTGTTCAGTCTGGCTTTGTGAATATTGTTCCTTGAGTGTGGTTTTGAAGGTGGCTGTGTTTTATTGCAGGTATTATATAGGTCATGTATATTCTATCATTCATTCATCCACTTAGGCACTCATTCACTCATTCAAAATATTGACTGTGATGTGCCAAGTCCTGGCAGATTTGGGTACCGTTGTAGCTGAGTATTTCTAATTCTCTTAAACACATCGCCTACATTATCATGTTAGAATAATGTCAAATATAACCTTGTCACAACAACCAGTCTGTCGGGTGTCCTTGGCCTACAGTGCTAATCTGTGATTATTTTCTAATTTGATGCTGGCAACTCACATAGAACCACTGGGTGAGGGGATGGTTCTGTCCCATCTGGTCATTGATTCGTTTATTCAACAAATGTCCACCTACTATGTGTCACTGTGCTGGGTGCTGGGCCCTCTCCCTTTGACTTGCTGGATAATTTTAGAAGCTTGTCCAGTCTCACTGGTTTTTTGCTATGTATGTTTTCTGAGACACTTCCAGTCCTCCGTTTGATCACAGCTTCCCATCTCTGCCTCTTGCCCATCACTTGTGCGGATTGTACTTAATCACTGTCCTGTATCCACATCCCTCCACACCCAGCAGAGAGTCCATAAGTAGCCATTTCAGTAGTACCCTCTATACCATCTCTCCCTCCCTTATCCCTTCTTCTGCCACTGCAGTGGCTCTCGCAACCCTCAACTCCATCTACGATCATATCTACTCTTCTTCCTAAGGGAATGAGTATGGCTGGTAGCTCTCCCAAAACCATGCTGAGTCCCTGTATGCAGTTCTGCATCCTAGACGTAACTGAGCAATCCCTCATGGGCTCATCAATCCCAGTGTTTATGGTTTTAGAGTCCTCTCGTTCACTACAGTGATGATCCTAGAACTTGACCACCACCCTTGAGCCTCTGCTATATCCTCACCAGATTTCAGCAGATGATTTGATTCTTCTTTTACTATACAGATGGTACAACTCGTTAATCTTAATTCCTCTAAATTCAGAATCTCCAACTTCTTCTTCTTTGATCACCTCCTTAGTCTATGAGGAGGAAGAAATTAGCAACTCACTGACCAGCTGCCATACTAGGGAGTGTGATTATCCAAGCCTAGACTCTCCATCCTTCCATTGCCCATGACCTATCCACCTATCCATCCATCCAGCAAACTTCTGCTGAGTGACTCCTAAGTATCCAGTACTATTAGGCTTTACTGAAGCAGTGATGGGGTACTCCTGGCCTGAGCGGAGAGCCATCTGGTCACTATCATATTGCAATGAACCTGACCTTTGGTCAGCATAAAAATAAAATGCATCTCGAGTACTTTAGAATGAAATATTTTCTTTTTTTTTTTTTTTTTGAGACGGAGTCTCGCTCTGTCACCAGGCCGGAGTGCGGTGGTGCAATCTCGACTCACTGCAAGCTCCGTCTCCTGGGTTCAGGCCATTCTCCTGCCTCAGTCTCCCGAGTAGCTGGGACTACAGGCGTCTGCCATTACACTCGGCTAATTTTTTGTATTTTTAGTAGAGACTGGGTTTCATCATATTAGCCAGGATGGTCTCGATCTCCTGACCTTGTGATCCACCCACCTTAGCATCCCAAAGTGCTGGGATTACAGGCATGAGCCACCGCACCCGGCTAGAATGAAATATTTTCTTTTTAAAGGTAATATTTGAACTGGGTTTGAAAGCATTCATAGGAATTCAGGTCAATGTAGGAAAAAAGGTGCCTCCAAGAGGAGGAGAATAGCATAATGTAGGTATGAAAGAGTAAGGTATGTTTGGAAAACAGCAACTAACTAGGAAAAGTGCTGGGTTCGTGGAGGAGGAAGCAGGAAAGAAGTCTGGGAAATTATACAGGAGACCTGTTATTCCATTCAAAGGAGTTGAGACTCTTTTTAGAATGGGGGAGCTTGGGGAGCTTTCCTGGCAAGGGAGTGACTTGATCAGAATGTTTTTTGTTTTTAATGGTGTTTGTGGTTCAGCTGAAGGTTCTTTGAGGATTTCAGGAGAAAGATGATGACAGCTGGATGATCGTAGTGGTGATGAAAAGAAAGGGGAAAAATTTATTCAATATATAAGATTAAGAATTGCCAGGTCCTGATGAAAGACTGAACATCAAAGGAGTTGACAGTGACCTTTCCCTGATGAGGCAAAGTAGCAGGTTGGAGGAAAGAATGTTGAGTTTGGGAGCCTGATGAACTTAAGTGGTAGAAATAATCGGTAAAGGAGAGAAGGGCTTGTTGGGGATCCAATCTGTGATCATCAATGAGTAGGCAAAGGTGAAGTATATGTGGAGGGCAAGGGAACCTTGAGGAACACCAACAGCGAATGGGTTGGGGAAGACAGTGAAGTATTTGAAAAAGACCAAGGCTTTGGGAGGCAGGAGGCTGGCAGATAACCTGAGGTCAGGAGTTCGAGACTAGCCTGGCCAACATGGTGAAACCCCATCTCTACGAAACATACAAAAGTTAGCCAGGCGTGGTGGCGGGCACCTGTAATCCCAGCTACTCTGGAGGCTAAGGCATGCGAATTGCTTGAACCTGAGAGGCAGAGGTTGCAGTGAGCTGAGATCGCGCCACTGCACTCCAGCCTGGGCGACAGAACGAGACTCCATCTCAAAAAAATAAAAATAAAAATAAAAATACCAAGGGAGTGAAGGGTTTTTGAATCAGGCTGAGCACCAGAGGATGTGCTATCAGGGAAGCCACAGAAGAATTTTCAAAGTGGCCTCCAGTGTCAGGTGTGACATACACCCTCTGGTCTCTTGGGCTCGGCAGTGTTACCGGGTGTGTCCAGGGACCACCAGCGTGTTGTGAATGCTGCCTCCAGGGTTCCGCCCCAGCCCCTCTCATGGATCTGGGTGAAGGACTTGGGTTTTTGTTTGTTTGTTTGTTTGTTTGTTTTTTTGATACGGAATCTCGCTCTGGCACCAGGCTGGAGTGCAGTGTCGCAATCTCGGCTCACTGCAACCTTCACCTCCCGGGTTCAAGCGATTCTCTTGCCTCAGCCTCCTGAGTAGCTGGGACTACTGGCTCACGCCACCACGCCCAGGTAATTTTTGTATTTTTAGTAGAGACAGGGTTTCACCGTGTTGGCCAGGATGGTGTCGATCTCTTCACCTCGTGATCCGCCTGCCTCGGCCTCCCAAAGTGCTAGGATTACAGGTGTGAACCACTGCACCCAGACGAAGGACTTTGTTCTGATTGGCTTCAGAGTTGAGGAGCTACTGTCCTAGCCATAAGCATTGAGTCTGCAACGCAGAGTTGTAAGTAAGAGGTAGAAACATAGAGACAGGACCCTTCCAAAAAGCTTAGCTTCATGGAGGAAAGAGGTTGCAGGATGGGAACTAGAGGGACAGAAGAGTAACCCAGAATAGTTTTGGTCTGAGTGCCTTGATTATATTTATATATAGACTAAAATGAGGGAGGCGGTAGAGATGCGGTAGAGAGAAGGAGGTTGGTGCTGGAAGAATATAAGCCTGGAAGACACAGGTTTCGGAGTGAATGTAGAAAGTGAACAGCCTCTTATTTTCAGAAGGAAAGAAGGGAGGGCAGAAGGATGAAGGTATTTGATGTTGGATGGGGGATCTCCCTTTTGCTTCGCCATCTTCGTATCATCCTCCACTTCTCTAAGCCACTTGAAACCATTAGCCACCTCTTCCTTCTTTGAAACTCCCTTCTAAGTTTTCTGTCACTCTCCAAGACTCTACCCTGGAATGTGCCTCTAGAACAGTGGACCCCAACATTTTTGGCACCAAGGACCAGTTTCGTGGAAGACAATTTTTCTGACCAGGAGAGGGGAAGAGTTGGGGATGATTAAGGAGCAAGCAACCTAGATCCCTCTCATGCACGTTTCACAATAGAGTTCCTGCTCCGATGAGAATCTAATGCAGAGCTGCTGATCCAACAGGAGGCGGAGCTCAGGCGGTGATGCCCACTCACCTGCTGCTCACCTCCTGCTTTACCGCCCGGTTCCTAACAGGCCCCAGACCCTTGGGGAGCTGGGGACCCCGCTCTAAAATGTAGTGGGTAGAGATTGGATGAGTTTGATGCTCATATTTTTGTCTGCTAGCTTTATATATGTGTGTCTAAGTCTAAGTATTCTTGGCCTACAGGTTTTCTTCTTTAAAAGAAAAAAAAAGAGGATTAATATGTACCTCACAAAGTAGTTGTGAGGACCAGAACTTAGTAAATGTTATTCTTCCTGTTTCCTAAGTACAGGAATTACCTATGGTTTGTTCTGAGGACCCTTCCTTTCTCCTCATAATATTTTATTTTATTTTATTTTATTTTATTTTATTTTATTTTATTTTATTTTATTTTATTTTATTTTGAGACAGGGTCTCACTCAGTCACCCAGGTTGGATCGCAGTGGTGCGATCTCGGCTCACTGCAACCTCCACCTCCCAGGCTCAGGTGATCCTCCCACCTCAGCCTCCCAAGTAGTTGGGACTACAGGCGTGCACTGCCACACCTGGCTAATTTTTTTTTGTATTTTTGATAGAGACAGAGTTTTGCTATGTTGCCCAGGGTGATCTCAAACTCCTAAGCTCAGGCGATCCACCTGCTTCAGCCTCCCAAAGTGCAGAGATTACAGGCGTACGCCAGGGTGCTGGCCCTCCCCTCACCATCTGACTCATTCCCTTTCAAGTGTCACCTCTGTGTTGATGCCTCCCTGCTAGCTTTTGTTTTCATTTCTGCTTTACTCTGAAAATGGCCTGTTCCCTCACTTGGCCATTCTCACAAAAGCGTCACTTGGGCTGAGAAATATCATTCATGTTGCCTCAGTTCCTATAATCAGTTACCAGGTCTTTCATTCTAGCTGTATAATATTTCATTCATTCATTCATTCATTCACTCGTCTGACATTAAATTATTTATCAAACTGCCTGGTATCCTGTTAGGGGCAAGACATGATCCCTAGCTTACAGGTAAACTTTCAGAAAACTAGAATGTAGTATAATGATTACTCTGCAAGAGTTTAGTATAAAACTTGATGGGGCTCTTCCAGATCTGGTGGTGGAGGTGATCTGCAAAAACTTTCATGGCTAGAGGTGAGTTGTGAGGTTCAGCAGAAATCAGCCCCACCAGGGTTCATGGTGGAGGCGGAGAGGTAGAGACAGAAAGGCCTTGGAGTACTCTGCATGCCTGAGAAGCAGCTGGTTGTTAAGTGTGGCTACAGTGTAGATAGATAGGGTGGAAGCAGAGGAGAGAGAGAGAGTGGGGAGAGCACTGCAGGGGCAGGTAGGCCAGATCCTGAAGTGTGTGCTGCACGCAGCACTGCACAGTAGAAATAAAAGGAGAGCCACACAAGGAATTGTAAATTTTCTGGTAACTGCATTCAAAAAAGTAAAAAGAATAAGATATAAATTATAGTATTATTCTATTTAATCCAACTTGCCCAAAATATAATTTCAGCTTGTAATCAGTATTAAAAATATATGAAAGACACATTTTCATTTTCTTCTTTCATACTAAGTTTTTGAAAAGTCATCTCAATTCAGACATTAAAATTTCATTGGAAATACTTGATCTGTATTTAGATTTCATAAAACTTAACGGTTAAAAGAGGAGATTCACATACCCAAGTTGTTCAAGACATACTTAAACATTTTCTGATGACTGAATTAGGTATTGGTTTTTAAATTTAAATAAACTTTCATGAAAATCACACATTTATTAAAAATTTAGTCCTATATTCACTCTAGCCACATTTCAAGTGCTCAGTAGCCACATGTGGCCAGTGGTTTTTCTGTTGGACAGAACAGGCCTGGAGGATATAGGCCTTATAGAGACCCAGGATTTAAATCAAGTGAGGTCACATGATCAGATGGGCTATGGCATGGCCAGACTAGGAGTTGCATTTGTTCACATTCAGAGTTACAAAGTGATGAGGGCATGTGATGAGGGCATGCTCCCAGGCAAGGGTGTGGAGAGGCAGATAATATTTAAATAGGAGGTAGTGTGGGTGGGAATTGGTTAGATGGGAAATAAAAGAGAAGGAAGATTATTAGATAATTCCTTATTTGGAATAGGATTCTTTCCCTGAAAACCCAGGAATAGGAGCTAGCTTGATTTTAGAGCTTGGAGAAATAAATAATTTCAGTTTGAGGCAAAATTTGTGGCTCTTTTAGGACATCAAAGTGGAAGTGGCCAGAAGGTTGTAGGAACAAGGGACTGCAGCTCTGAGAAGATATTTTGGTTGGGGAAAATAATTCAGGAATCACCAGGATACAGGCATGAGTTGAAGCCACAGAAACGTTAAGGACTTCCAGGGATAGTGCTTGATAGTAGGAGCCCCACAAACTACAGTTCTATGCGCTGAATCCAGCTGTCGCCTGTTTTGTAAATAAAGTTTTATTGGAACAGTTGGAAAACAGCCACACCCATTTGTTTACAGATGGGTTGGGTTATATTTACTCCACAACAGCAGCGCTAAGTAGCTGGGACAGAGAGCATCTGGCCTGCAAAGCTGAAAATATTTTACTGTACAACACCACAGAAACAGTTTGCAGACCGCTGCTTTAAGAGTTTGCAGCACTGAGGCCTTAACTTTAGACAAGATGCAATATTGAAGAATGAGCAGAGGAAGGAGATGCTCATTAAAAAGGATGAGAAGGAGCCATCAGAGATAGCGCCAGAGAACCAGGAATGAGGAGGACAACCTGGAGGCAAACAGAAGAGAGATTTTCTTTTTCAAGAGAAATGATATGAATGACAGTGTCTTGTGTCATCAAAGTTTAAGTAAGGTAAGGGTTGAATACTCTCTTTTGAATTTAGCAACTGGAAACTCATTGGAGTTACCATCACTATCAGTTACTTACCTTCATTAAATTTGTACATACATGGAAACCTATTACATCATATTCTAAATTCCTAAAGTTTGTGAGTTCACGGGAAATGAGGAAAGGGAAGAGGTGGGACTTTGGAGAGCTGTTTTAAGGAGACGTGAACACACCCAGGTGCAGTGCTATGCAAGTTTCCCCATTCAGTGTGATGGACTCAAGTCACCTCCGCTCATTAGTAATATGATAGGGACAGTTTCAGCAAAGAGGTGAGGCAGAAGCGAGCTTGCAGAGGTGGAGCCAGGGGAGGGAAGGATGTCGACACAATGAAGTATAGTTCTTTCAGGCAGCTGGCAATCCCAGGGAGAGACCCTTGAGGTTGAGGAAGATGATTTTATGATTGGCGAACCTACTTGTTGGAGGGAGAAGTAGAGTTTGGAGAGATGAGTGTTCGATGAGCAGGGCACTCTGGAAGCAGGGAGAAGTGGATGAAAGTGTCCTAATTTGTCCCTCATTCTCTCTGCTTTAGCCCCATCCTGAGTACTTCTATCAGATTTCACTTCCTGTAAAGCTCATTTCATCCCAGCCCTTCCCTGCTCCCTGCTAATGTAGGGTTCCAACTCCAGTCTTCTCTGTCAAGCTTGGCCACTTCTTTTCTCCTATTTGCTTCTCTGCCCCAGCCCATCTCTGTCTTCCCCACTCCCAGCCTCTTGAAATATACTACTCTACTCAAATGTCTGGGCATCACCTAAGTCTTGGCTAACCTGACCTATAATAGGTGCTCAGTTTGGTAGTATTTATGAAGTAGAAACAGAAGCAAAAAAAATCACAAATCATTAAAGTTTTAAGGAACATAATAAATTTACTTCTGAACAAGAAGTACAACTCATTGCTTTGATCCCTAAATAAAAAAAGAACAAAATCCTAGGCTGGGCACAGTGGCTCACACCTGTAATCCTAGCACTTTGCGGGGCCAAGGCGGGTGGATCACTTGAGGTTAGGAGTTCCAGACCAACCAGGCCAACATGATGAAACCCCGTCTCTACTAAAAATACAAAACTTAGCTGGGCATGGTGGCACATGCCTGTAATCCCAGCTACTCGGGAGGCTGAAGCAGGAGAATCCCCTGAACCTGGGAGGCGGAGGTTGCAGTGAGCCGAGGTCATGCCATTGCACTCCAGCCTGGGTGACAGAATGAGACTCCATCTCAAAAAATAATAATACATTAAAGCATAAAATAAAATAAAAATAAAATAGAACAAATTCTTATAGAAGTGTTCTCTGTCACAGCACTCTTGATGCGTGGACCAGGTAATTTTTACTGTAGGGGCTCTGCTGTGCATTGTAGGATGTCCGACAGCATCCCCAGCCTCTCCCCACCAGATACCAGTGGCACAAGCCCCCTCCTCCAGGTGTGACAACCAAAATGGTCCTCAGCCATTGCCAAATGTCCCCTGGTGGGGGAGGGACAATTAACCATCAGTTGAGAACGACTGCTGTAGAAGGACAGATTGTTAGGCAGATATTTTTCCCTGATTTTTTTTAAATTCCTGGTGTATCCTTTTCCCTCATACTTTGCATTTTTAATTGTTGGACCCAAAGGAAATTATCCTCAAGGTACGTCGCATTCCAGGCAATAAAAATGGAAACCACCCATTTTTGTCTGCTTACCAAGCTGCTAGTGGTGCTAGTCCTATCCCATCTTACATACATCAACTCAGAAAAATCAAAGTAGGAGCCCCAGTGTGTGAACTGATGGTCAGTATCATGCGGCTACTATACCTTAAGATCTTGAGGGCTTACCTGAAGCACGTTGCAGCTGCCCCAGCTTCCCAGCCCATTCAAATCAACCATTCTGTTTGGACATTCTTGAGTTGACGGACATTCAGATAAAAGTGAGGTCGGAATTCTCCCATCACAAATCTACACCTGTTGGAAGGAAGCCACATTTGTGGAAAAGAACCAGAAATTTGTAAATACATGGAGACTTATTCAATCATACTTAAATTCTTTTTTTTTTTTTTGAGACGGAGTCTCGCTCTGTCGCCCAGGCTGGAGTGCAGTGGCGCGATCTCGGCTCACTGCAAGCTCCGCCTCCCGGGTTCACGGCATTCTCCTGCCTCAGCCTCCCGAGTAGCTGGGACTACAGGCGCCCGCTACCACGCCCGGCTAATTTTTTGTAAAGTTTGTGAGTTCACGCGAAATGAGGAAAAGGAAGAGGTGGGACTTTGGAGAGCTATTTTAAGGAGAAGTGAACACACCCAGGTGCAGTGCTGTGCAAGCTTCTCATTCAGTGTGATGGACTCAAGGCGCCTCTGCTCCTGGGGTGGGAGTTGTCAGTGATGGGGATTTGGTTAGGAGCCCTGTTTGATTCCTGTTCAGTCCAGTTTTCTTGCTATATAGACACATGCCAGGTGCACTAATAATCAACCACTTGTATCCACAGTATAAGGTGCAGGATGCTAATCCTATCTGCAATTATTAGCATGTACATTCTTGACTTCAACAAACTGCATATACAAAGGAGAAATGCTGCTGAAAAGCCAATTAAAGATTTTCTTTAGATTTCGAGGCTTTAAAATGGTCATCAAAGACTGCTTTGAACAGGGCTGGCTTGCAGTATTACCCTCTGCCCTGCTCTGCATTTTTCCCTTTAACTACAACTTGGTAAACAAGAGCTGATTCTTAACAATAACCCAGAAAGTTAGTGTTGCTCTCTAAGCTGTCATTAGAAGAAATGTTGACTTTATTGATGTTATAGTCCTCATATAGCCAGGAGACAGCAGCAAAACACATTTTTTTCTTTAAGTTGAACTGAGAATTCAGTCTTAGTTCACGTTCATTTTATGATGGGGAGAAGAGTATTTGCACTTGAGAATTTTGCAGTGGCCTCCCAAAGGGCTGGGTTTTATGAGCTAGTAATAATCACTGTGATTTATTGAGCACCTACTACATACAAGACACTTTACATACATTATTCCTCTGTGCTCTCAGAACACTGTGCATTTTTCATGGTAGCACTTATCACAATTCTAATCTCCACTTATTTATATGTCTAATTGATTAATCTGTGTCTTCTTGATTAGACAATCACCTTCATGTTGATGGAACTGTATTGATTTTTGTTCCATGTTGGCACCCTAACACTCAGTACAGGGCCTGGCATGTTTTGTATTAACTATAGAATAAATATTGCTTAGAAGGACGAGTGAAATCAGATGCAGAACAGCATGATTTTATAGATGAGGAAATGAGAATAGGGAGTGGTGGGATATCTTGTTGAAAACTTAAAAATTGAGCTAGAAATCAAGCCCAAGTATGTCTGCCTGTTTTCCACCAGACCTGCCTTCTTAAACTTTAATATGCATGTGAATCACCTTGGGGATATTTTAAAATGCAAGTTCTCATTTAGTAGGTCTGAGATGGGCTCAGGAATTTGCATATCTAACAAGCTCCCAGGTGATGCCTTTGCGGCTGTCCACAGAACCATGCTTTGTGTAGTCATAGCCTGCAACACAGTTGCAGTGCGAAGGTTGATCACTTTCTCATCTGTTGGAGGTATATGTGGTTCTATGGGAAACCCTTGTCATGAGACAGATCCCTTGTACTAGTCTCCTATGGAAGGGGCCACAGGGGTCTACTCTTGGATAAATGCACTGGCTCTTCTCATCAATTGGTTGTGCATAGGTTATGATCCTCTCTCCCCCGCTCCTCTCTCTTTTGGGGGAGAACGTGATCAACAATGGCTGTGATCTTTGATGAATCTTAACTCGGGTATTTAGCATGCTCGTTATTAGGAGCCCTGTTGTCTCCGTTTACAGGTGAAGAAGACTAGTAATTTTAATTCCCTATTTTAGAGTGTTGTTCCTGTCCCAAAGATGTCCAGTACCTCCACCCCTCACAGCTACCATGGGCATGCCAGGGAGTAGCAACACCCTTTCAAAAGTTTCTTTGGGTGTTTAGTTGATGAATGAATCCTGTTGAGAATCTGGCATTATCAGACATCAGATGGTCCCGCCGTTGACCCTGTAGTCATCCAGTGGCCCCAGCACTCAGCAGGCAAAGAGAAGTGGCCCCACTGTTGGTACCTGTTCTACCTATTCAGGGCACCTCAAGCCCTGTCTTTCTCGTTGGCATGTTCGTGACAGCATGATTAAGGTAGCTCGATAAAGGACTTCTGTTTCTTTCTAAATCTCCTCCCAGGCTCAGCACTTCCCCATGGGGGAGATCCAAGGTCTAGGTGCTTATCTAGACCACATGATAGCACATGGATGGATGGGCGGAGCATATCTCTGTGCGAAGGGGCCCCTCAGCCAGAGCTGGACTTGCCTCTCACCAAGCAGGCAGATGCTTTTGTCCCAGCTCCACCTAAGTACGCTTTATCACCAGCTTCTGGCTGTTTCTCAGATTCCAAGTTCAATCCTTGCTAACTGTAGGGACAATATCTGCATTCTTGACTTTTAGGCCGACTGATTCTTTGTACTTCCCAGCCATTCACTCTAGATCCATTCATCATTGTAGTACCTGATTGGAACCCACTGCACCCTTCATTCATCATGTAACACAATGTTACCATTTTTATGTGTTTGTAAGATTTGAATATATACATATGTGTGTTGCATTTTATTTTTATTTTATTTTTTTTGAGATGGAGTCTTGCTCTGTCGCCCAGGCTGGAGTGCAGTGGCATGATCTTGGCTGACTGCAACCTCCACTTCCCGGGTTCAAGCGATTCACCTGCCTCCGCCTCCCGAGTAGCTGGGACTACAGGCACCCACCACCACACCCGGCTAATTTTTGTATTTTTAGTAAAGACAGGATTTCACCATATTGGCCAGGCTGGTCTCGAACTTCTGACCTTGTGATCCACCTGCCTCGGCCTCTCAAAAGTGCTGGGATTACAGGCGTGAGCCACCATGCCCGGCCATGTGTATGCTGCATTTCAATTGTGTGGTGGTAAAAATTGAAGGGGTGCCTTAAAAAAGATTTACTTTAGCTCTGTATTTTGAAAAAAACTCTTTCAGATACATTTCTTTATGGTGTTCAGCTGTGTTAAATGGTCTTGAAGGGTAGCTTAATGAGAAAAGGTCTTACGTGTTAAGGACATCATTATATTGTTAAAATTCTGCTGAATGTAAATAGGCAGATGCCTGTAGTTTGTCCTGAATCCTTTACTGAAGGGCTTGCCTTAGTTGTCTTCACATGGACAAACAAGGCACAGGAATTACAGATGATGAATGAGGAATATACCACTGATGGAATTTTCTTAAAACACACCGTGTGTTTCCACATCTTTCTTTTTACATTAGAGTTTCTCCCTTCATTTAATTTTCATTTGTTTGGGAGTGTTATTTTGGATTTAATCTATGTAAACTATATGCCCATGCCTTTGGATTAATGGACTTCACAAAGGTAGTGATTAAAGTTTACAGATGTGGGAAGCTACAAATACGAAAGGAAGCTTACATTTTTCTCTTTTTATTCATTCATATATATATATTCCCATTTTGTAATTCCTTAGCATCATGTCATTGTTCCCATAAAAATATACTGTATTTTCTGAAATGATACAATCTATGAAGCATTTCCCATTATGTAGACACCATGTCTTTAAATTATAGCAATTTCTTAAGATTTTAAGGCAAAATGAGCTCTTAGAAGTGTGATTAATAGCAGGGAATGAGGCTAATGCTGGGTCATCAGTGGCACTCCATTACAAAAAGGTTGGATTAATAAAAGCATTCATCTTTTTGACCAATAAAGCATTTGAATGATATGCTTATAGTTCTTATAGTAGTTACTTGCTACTAAATAAACTCTGAACTTGTATTGTGGAAAGGCGACATGACTTAAGTGGCTGATGCACAAGTTTTTTGATGGTGTGAGAAAAGGCAGGCCTGGATGGGAGGCTCATTGTTGGAACTACTGGTTTTTAGGGTGTCTTCTACAAGCGTAATACCCATGAACTAAGAGCCTCATTTGGTTTGGGGGCAAGTGTAAAGAATCTGGCTTCTTGGTTGATTATGTCTTTAGCAGTGTAAATGTCCATGTAGCCCCTCAGTACGTGCTTTGTGAATTGCACTGTTAGGAATCCAGTGCTTAAGGGTCAAGATTATAGCGTGGAGGTTCATGAGGGTCTCTTAAGTCTCCTGTAGCTCAGTTGCCCAATATATGAGCCTTGTACCACTCACAGATAGGTTTGGAGAGGATTTTTCGGTGGCTCATAAATCATTCACCAATTCGGATTACTGTGGTTCAATGTTGAAGCAATTCCATTTTCAATTCTTTTTTAATCCTTCTGATAAAGCCGAGGAGAAAGTCTCAATTTGGTACTAGTATCTTTAATCTGTCTCTACCAGTTGTAAGCTCATTATTTAACAAAGAAAGAACATGGTTCCACTCAGAGCCTCTGAGAAACAGCAGGTTCTAGCAGAATTTAATATCATTGGTTAGGTTTTATAACATGCATTATAAAAGTCTTTCTCACCTACAAAGGGTTACATACTGGTTTTCCATTTGAAGAAGTGATACAAAGTTTCCTCTGAAGGTAGATTTATTTATCAAAAGTGAATGATTTTTTAAAATAACAATATGGTAGATGTGGATGGAGATGGTGAAAATAATGAAGATAGAAGTAAAAGTGAATGCATGGGGCTTGGGAAACTAGCTCCGGTGTCCACTAAGATGCCACAACCTTTCTGAGATTCTCAGAATTTGTAAGATTTTCATTCTGGGGAGGAGTTGTGAAAAGAAAAATCAGTCCTTCCCAATCTTGAGTTAGCCCAAGGCCTCCTTAGAACTATTTTCTATTTTAAAAATAATTTGTTGAACAGCTTATATAAAAGCCTTCTTAATGTACTTTTTTAAAAATAAAACTTTTACAATTTGGGATTCATGGGGAATAAAAAAAGTAAACTGGGTACATAGAAGTAAAACTAAATGTGGGCCCGGCATGGTGGCTTATACCTGTAATTCCAGCACTTTAGGAGGCTGAGGGGGGAAGATCACTTGAGGTCAGGAGTTGGAGACCAGCTTGGCCAACATGATGAAACCCTGTCTGTACTAAAAATACAAAAATTAGCCAGTTTTGGTGGTACACCCCTGTAATCCCAGCTACTCGGGAAGCTGAGACAGGAGAATCACTGGAACCAAGAGGAAGAGGTTGCAGTGAGCCAAGATTGCGCCACTGCACTCTGGCCAGGGCAACAGAGCAAGACTCCATCTCAAAAATAAAAATGGAAAAATAGAACTAAATGTGGGTTAGGGCAAGTTTAACACCACTGCTGGGGAAGAGGAAAGAAGACACATTATTTATCCTGCTCCTGATAAGGAATAGGTGAAACCATCTTCAAACAGAAAAGAGTTCCCCATTCAAGCAATGATTATATGCCCAGGTTTAGCCTAGCTTTCAAAACTCCAGGACTCAATTATGATTTCCCTTTATGAAGGGAAATTGTTACAACTCTTTGGATTACCATTTAGAATTGTCAACTATGTTTATAATCCTTTACTAATATTCTGGTTCATCCAGGGTTCAGGAAAAGAAAATAAAAACTGAAGCTCAGGAGAACTGGACAAGGGCTGAAGTGCAGAGAGTGAATCATCAGCATTTTCTCCTGAAGACAGGACAGTGAGGATACCAGGACACAGCCCTCCACTTTGACTTTTTCATTTTATTTTTCTCTTAGGTTTTCACTGGAGTGTTGGTTATAGAAGCCCCTTCACTTTTCTCTACCTCCTAGTCATCCGTAGGGTAGTGAGCACGGAATCTGAGAACGTTCTGTTCTCAAAACATTAGAGGAAGATTCTCTCTGTTAGTTGTTCCAGCAGCCGGACTTGCATCATCAATCAGTTGAGCAAGTCTGATTTTCTTTCTCAAGGGCAGTAGAACAGCTCCAGCCCTAGAGGGCTTTTAAGGGAAGTTCTTGATGTCCCTTCCCTGCATGTCCATCAGGTGTTAACAGGTCCTTGAGCCTGAAAAATGGCCTCCTACCAGGGCACTGAATGCTCAGTGGAAATTTTCTTCCCCTGACATTGTCGAGGCCTCAGGGACTATGTTGATTTGGGGAAAGATGATGGTTGGCAGAGAGGGACTTAGGGAACAAACCACAGAGCAACAAAACAAAAACATGAAAGACAACACACTAGTTACTTTGTGACTTTAGGTTTGCAGAACAAAGATTAGATAATTCAAGCAAGGCCTGGAAACAAGAGCAGCTAGAGAAGGTTGAGGAGTTTATTCACAGTGGAACTCCGGAGGGGGATATCTGTTGTGGGGGTTGGGGCAGACCAACACAATTTTTGTTACTTTCTTTTTAGACAGAGTGGAAAATTCCAATAACCTGATTGTTAATCATGTAATTGCCAGAATCCACTTAGGTGTATCTTTATTTTTTTAATATCCTTTGGATATCCAGCAGACAGTGTTTTGCTGCACTTTGCACTGACATCACGCAGAATTTAAAAAAATTAGCTAACTGATTATAAGTGTAAGATATAGATAAATTACCAAACTGTTTTTCAGTATGTTTTGCTTATTAAATTTTAAGTAATGGAAGGAGGTTTTTCACATGTATCAAAATTAAATTAATGGTGTTAAAGTATCTGTAAAATAGATTGAAACTAATGTTTTAATTGCAGATTGTGTTTCTAAATATAGTATCTCTGATAAGGCATGGTAACTTTCTTATAACACACAGTAAGCTGCTTTATGTGGTAGTACACATCAGGGAAATTTTTAGAGATTAAACGTTTCTTCTTAACACTTTTGTTAGGGACACACCGAACTTATTGTTCATTCTGGGCTTTGAAGAGCTAAGATTTTATTGATAAGCTGACAGAATGAACCCCTGAGTGGTTACATGGGACATCAACTGATTATTTTATTTTTTGATATTTTGTAAGGAAAACATCATAAACTGATATAGTTGGATTTTTGCAGAGTAGTTGAGAATGCTCTACATCTGTTTATGGGCCCACTGGGCTTAAAGGTATCTTAGAATAGAAGCTTGATATGGGGAGACTGGAGCATTAAGGTTTTCCTTCTGGATGAAACATTAAAGATTCGAATCTGTGTTTGACCCATATATTTCATTGATAAAAGAAGATGAGCCCAAGAAATGAATGCAGAGTTACTGAAGCATGAAAACATTATAGTGTTTTAAAGCTGTTTTCAAATCCAACCTTCAGTAGTTTAAACCATGTGGATGCTTTATTTTTATCTGCAAGCCAGGAAATAAAAGGGTATTGACTGAGGTCTCTTGGTCTTATTTTGGGGTGACTGACCTCTTTTTCTTAAAGGGGCCTGTTTTTTGTTTTTTAATTTCTAAGTAATGTCACCAGTTAAGAGTTAAGCGGATCTGACTGGCTTCACTCTGGCTTATATGATGATGAGTAATGTGATGTTGGTAACAGCAAATTGTTGTTTATAAGCAAACATGGCATTGTGCAAACAAGCAGGCTTGGTCTCCAACCGGTTTGATTTCATGGTGGTCAGCAGCTGATCTATGTAACATACAACCTTTCTGCCTCTCTAAATGTCAGAAGAATGACTGTTTGTTTATCTTGCCTTCTTCCCAGCTGTTTACTCTGTAATGCATTTACCTCGACCTTGATTCTCAAAGAGTGGCCTCTTTCTCCTCCCCAGTTCTGTTTACGTTAGCCCTGCCCCTGGTGTCACCTATGAAATCTGTTGATTATTCCACCTGGTTAATGTTAAATTGCTCTTGTAAGATGATGTGTTTGTTCATAAACACAAATGCTGGGCCCCTTGTTTACTGTACCCATGGCAGCAATCGTTATTAAACAGATATTGCTTTGTTTGCGGGTGTGAGCAACAGTTTATCCTGCAAGGTCTGTTTAACAGACACACACACACACACACACACACACACACACACACACAAACTTAAATGCTAGAATTTTGATAAAGAAAGAAAAAGGGGAACTTGTCCCTGGAATGTGGTTGAAACAGACTTAGGTTTGCTTTTCTTATCTTTTGCTTGGATGAAGGGGCTGGTGAGATTAGCAAGTTGTTTGGTTTTTCTAAGAGATTTCCTTAGTGTAATGATATCTATGCAGTTGTTTGCTTTTTTCTGAAGGGAGAGAGCTCTCCTGAAAGGCCACTAGCTCAGTAATAGAGCATCGGATGGCTAGAAATTTCTTTGTGCAACAAACAAGGACTTAGAAGGTGTAGGAGAAAAAGTCTAGTACTATGAACAAGGCAGTCACCATTGAAAGGTACAATCCTTGGATTTTATGTTACTGTGTCTATCTTGCGTGTTGTCCTGTAGGCTTGATATGATCCTGTTGGATGCATGTATTCTTTGTCAAGTTTGAGAAGGGAGGATTAACTTTTACTTTGATGTGTTCTGAATAAATCCCCCCTGCCATAAATGAAGATATTTTAACTGGGAAGAAACTACACAGTTAATATGCATAATGTATTTTTAAAAGCCAGTGTTTTTACTCTTACCTGTGGTTCTTACCTGTCCATTTTAAAGTGAGTTTATGCTTTGTATCATTTCTAGTTAAGTAAAGCAAGCATGTGGCTCTTTATCTAGTTTGATGTGTGCACATGACGCTTGTCCCTTGGACACTGGGAGCCACCTTAGATAAGACCTGAACATTAGCCTGGCCTTTGTCATGTTTTGCAAACAGTAGAGAAAACTCTCAGCTCGCATCATGTCATCATTTTTTTTTAAGTTATTGTTTGTTGCTGTTTCTGAATTTGCCTTGTGTTTCAATATGAGGCATGCTCTCCTAGCATTTGCTGTAAATTACAAAGATACAACACCGACCAGGGTGAGGGTGGAGGCTGGAGGGTCATGACCTGCAGAGGCAAATGGTGGTCTTTTATGTCAGAGAAGCCTTGCTCATCTGTCTGTGAGAGCAAGTTTCAGGGGGGAAAATACATATATGTATATTGGAGTTTTTGAAGGATAAAATTAAATAATTGTTCCTTTTGCACAACGGAGAAATGCAAGCAACAGAATTCTGATGGCCCACATTCACTACATTACCATGATGCTGTGAACATATTGTTCACTTTGGCCACTAGAGCGGTGAGGGGCTTGAGCCAAAGCGGGAGATACGTGAAGTGTGTCATAGATCACGCCAGTCATTAATCGATGTTATGAACCTGGCCTCATGTACATTAAATGATAGAAAATATAGAAATGAAAAAAAAAAAGACTTTTCTGAACTGGTTGTTGGTCACTTTATTCCACTGGGCTATTTGTGAGAATTCAGCTGTTTGAATGTTCAAATGATTAAAGTTCCGCGGGCTTTGTTAGTTCTCAAACTTAAAATCTATTTTGTTCTGTAAAAATGCATTTTAATTACGCTCCCCAGAACACCTGGCCCCATCATGCCTGACCTTCAGAGGCTTCCTTGTGGCAAAGCAAACAGCCTAGCACTGGATTGGCAAAGCTCCTTTTCAGTCTCTATTTAATTATTTGAGCTCCTCAGGATTAATATGCGAGGGAGTGGGTATGCATTCTGCTTTGTACTTGTTTCCTAGAGCGGCTTCTTTCTAACTTCCCTCGTTTGCCCACAGTTGCTATGATTACGGCACTTAAACTCTTGTCTATTAGGAAAGAAGCGAACCAAGACCCACCAGAGCTGAAAAGCTAAAAAATATAAATTTAGACATCTGTAATTTTTGGAGCGGGGTCAACTTGTTATCTGCGCTCATTGGTGTCTTATAAAGATAACATTATCCAAGAAAGTTTGATGAAGACAGTTCTGAAGAATAAGACATTTACAGTTGCTCTGAACAACTTTACTGCCTTGGCATTGGAATGCAGAAATCCTTTTTTTCCTTGGAAATATGAAGTCTCCTGTCTTCACATTGAAAGCCTGGTGAAGAAGGGGGAAGCCTGTGCTTTTGTTAGGAACATTATTTTATTACCACCCTATCCCGCCAACTCTATTCTGAGTCATGAATTACAGGGAAAATTAAACATCCCATTGTCTACCTTCTCCAGCCCATCTGAATTGTCCATATATATATTCAGTGTTTCCAGTGGGTTTTTGTAGGAAATTTCATTGGTTGATTATCTTTCAATGTTTAATGAGATCATCCTACTTCTCTTAAGACCTAACAGATTTAATTAATGGCTTGTTACTTTTGGAGTTTCAGAACACCAAAACAGTTAAAGAAGTATACAGGAAATAGAGTATTTTTAAAGTTGGAATATAAAAGTTGGAGGCCAGCACAAGCCCTTGATCTCATTTGATCAAGAGGTTGGCCTTGGAATTTTCTGTCATTTAATCATTTAGTCAGACATTTAGTAATTATGTGTTAAATTCTTGTTATGTGCAAGGCATACCTGAAAGTTAAACTTGAGATAAAAGATGTATTTATTTATTATTCTTATTAAACAAATGGAGCTGGGAAAGTGGACAAGCAAACTATTTTAATCTGAATGCTTCTTCCATTTAATTGATAAATATAAACTATTCCTGGTTTAATTGATAAATACAAGTTAGTTCCTATTTCTTTTCTTCCTCTTTTGAAGGCAAGAAAGCTGCCGTATTACATTATTGAAAATAAGCATGGGTTTTCTAAGTTTTTGCCAATTTGGTGTTCCTTGCTTGCGTTGGTCATCATAGCTATAGATGATCCCCACTGGCCATGTCAGATGCATTCAAATGCATCTTGCCTTTGCTTATGTGTACCAAGCCCTGCACCTCCTGCGTTCCAGAGGGCAGGACAGGTCAGTGGCGCCGTTTGGACACAGATGCTATGTTCTCTAGGAGGGGTGCCCCTACAGCTGGTTTGTTTCTCCTCCCCGGGGAGGCCCAACTCCTCACTTCCATGGGTTCTTAGCCTCTACTCACCTGAGACCTGGAATGATTCCAGTTTTACCCTGATCTCCTGTATGGCTAAATGAGTGGCCACATTTGTTTTGGTTTTGTTTTTTTTTTAAACATGCTTTTGACAATTTCATTGCTCCTGAACTTTTTTTCCAGAGGGGCTAAATGAAATTCCAGATTTTTAAAGATACATGTAGATAGACATCTATGGTGCATGATAAAGTCGATAATACATAAATCATTTTTAACAACAGGTAATATGCATAATTTATGGTGTTACAGTGCTATCTTTCTGATATTTATGATGGATAATGTTCAGTTTTGGCCCTCATATTACTGCTTTAAATTATACCACAAGAAAATTAATGAGAAAGTAGATTTATGGGTTTCATTTGTTTGTCAATTCGGAAATTAATTGGGTGTTAATTTTAGCCGTCCCTCATCAGACCAGGACTGTAGTATGTGTGCATTACTTTGCATTCATTGTAGCTTACCTCCCATTTACTGTGGGTCTCTAGCTTTGCATACATTAAAATAGCCCTCCGGCTCATTCCCTTGATTACTTTTTGAACTGCCATGCATTAGAAAATTTACGCCTTTCTGTTATAATTATGAAAATGTGGTATTGGAAGACGGTGCCTTCATAACACAGTCAGCACACTGACTTTGCCTCCTAAACTTGGCTCTTGGGTAGTCTTTCCATGAAATGGGACCCGGGTCAGTAGGACAGTGGATAGACAAATGGTGTGTCTGTAGGGTTCATTCATAATTTGTAGAAGTTATCTCAGGTGAGAAAACAATTGTCTGATCTAACTCTGTTTCTCTTGTTTTGTTCTTTCTCCTCCCATCTACCTTTTTTGTTTTTTTCTTCAAGAGTAGCCCATCCAAGCCCATTTGTAGACAGTAACTCTACATCTTAGGGCTGCCATCTTTCTGTCTGCTTCCTTAACCACTAAGTCTCATTTGTCATCCCCTCCACCAGTCAGTGCCTCATCTCCTCAATGCCACCTGCTCCAGCAGCATCTCGCCAGGTGACGTGTGAGCAGTGTAAAAGCATGGCCCTCATGCTAGCAAATGTGATGTCTCCATTGTTGCAGTCCTCTACTGAGAGTCTGTGGCTTTCATCTGGGATTTCTATTGCTTGATTCCTTCTCTGTTGTGAAGAGAGTAACACCCACACGAGCATTAAAGAGTACAGAACTGGTTTAATATCCTAGGCCACCCTACCGTTTGCCTACTAGGGGAAAAAAGTCTGTGGAGCTGCACCCCACTGCTTAAAACTCCTTTGTTTGTCTTATGTTGCCTTGTAAACCCTTTGCACATTAAAAGGGAACCAGTTCGTTTGCTTGATGAGAACCAGAACTAAATGTATGCTTTATATCATAATATAGACAGGTTGGTCTTCTTTTTTCCTCAGTGGCATGAACACGATTATTGAAGGTTTTAAATCTTAATGATGCAACATGAGTAATTTTAAAAGTACCTCTCTTAGAGCTAAAGCTAGTCTGAGTCTCATCCTTATTCTTTCTCAGTCTACTAACTGCATGGAGTTAACTGACAATAAAGTAAGAGGCATGTGTTCAATATTTCCAAAATAATGAAATCTACACAGTGAAATTCACATTCTTTTCCTTCCCTCCTTCCTTCCGTCCTTCCTTCCTCCTTCCTTTTCCATGAGCTTCTGTTATCTCTTCAGAATTGCATGCCATCTTCCTTTTTTCTCTGCACGTGGATGAACAATGAGAAAGAGAATTTTTCTTTTCGGATGGGGGGTGGACTGTGTAATTACTCTAATAATTTTCCTAATAGTGATTTCACCATTAACTTCTCTTCTCCCCATAGAAATAGAAGCATATTTTACAAAACTATGTTTAGTTTAATTTACACATCCTTTTATGAAGAGACCAAGTTCTTTAAGGGCATTTATTCTGCTTCATATAAATAATTGATCAGCCAAGTTAATTTACTTCTGCCTGACTTGGTCAACCTTAATTAACTGCCCTGGAATCAAGACTGAACTTTTTGTTAGCTTAAAATCTTTCACAAGCATGATAACAAGGGCTTTATTTTCCCTAAATTTTCAGCATCAACACTGTAACCAAGGAAATAATCATAATAATAAAGCACAGCTTTAATTTACTATAAATACATTGGCCTGGACATTATGAATTTTCCAGAATACTTCCAGAGAGCAGCTCTGTTGGCAACAACAATAAATAAGCATGCTAAACTCAGTCCTTGTCCTTTTCTACAAGTCCCTCCAGCACAAAAATTGAACCTTTGAAGTCAGTAGCTCTGTAATGTTTCCAAGCAAGATGAGAAGTAGATCATTTTGGCTTCTTTAGGCTTTTTGACATCTATGCAATTGCAGCACTGACCTTTGTAGGGTTATATTAAATGGATCACGTGATTTAAACAGTCTCAGTTCATCTGGAGATGCCACACAGGAAGGCAGAGGAAGCTTTGGTCTTGTTTCTGGAGGAAGGACTTGTTTGTGGGTATGGTGTGGCCATACCTTCGTATTCAGGCACTTTGTATGATTACACAGTGTTTTCTGCTGTCAGTATGTCATGGAGCAAGGCAGTTAGTTAGTTATAGGGTTAGTTATTCCCCCAGAGAGAAGCAGAGGTTATGCAAACCGGGTGCCTGAGACAAGCTTCCTCGAAGAAAAGAGGGTGCGACATCCCATGATGGAGAAGATAGATTCCTCTCCTATATATTGACTTGATTTCAGATGACTCTAATAGTGAAAAGTCAAAAGAAAAAGACAGTTGTTTGCAAAATAGTGCAGATGGCTTATATCATTGTATTTTAATGCTTTTCTTTGTCCACCTGCCACTCTCATTGTTGTCTTTTCTGGAATTTCCTTAGTTTTCTTTTCATTAATTTCCTTATCCACTACCCAGCACAGGACTTTACAAACTGGAGATTCTTAATAATGGACAAGTTCATGTCTGAAACAGAATAGTTATGGCTACCTCTATCCCTTAACCGATTGAGCTTTAGTTTTCTTATCTGTGAAATGGGGATAACATTTACCTGCCTTATCTCCCTCCTAGCCTTGTTACAAGTTTGAAAAGCACATCAGAGGGCTTTTGCAATTTGTGAAGTGTGATACAGATATAAAGGCTTATTAAATGACTTGGAACGTTTGATAGAAATATTGCTGGCCCAGACACTGTTAGAAATGTTCTTAGACATTGACACTCCTATTTTTTCACATGTGCTTTTCAAAAAGCTGTTTTCTCCTGATTGGTGTGGGAGATTATGGGAAATTTTAAATCTTCCAACCTACATACTACTGTTAGCACTTGACTAATTAAGGACATCCTCAGACCAAAATAATCCTTTATGCAATTTTGGTCCCAAAGCCTGCACTCTCACAAACCTGATTCACAAGCCAAGCTGCTTGGCTTGATGCCTGCAAAACTTGTACTGGAGGACTTGGCAGTCTGCTTTGGAACTGCATGGAGCAAAAACAGGGCCTTCTCATCAAATTGTGTATTGGAGACTGTTCTTACTCCACCCACCAGAATGGTGTCTCACCAAGGAAACAAAAGCAGGACCAATCTCTTAGACACCTGCTCTCAGGCCTGGGATCCCGATGGCCACATAGTCTGAAAGCAGCATTCTACCTGCAGTTCTCTTCCATCAGGACAGGATATTTGGCTAAATATTTATGCCTCATTCTTAGGGCAGGGATAGAGTTTATATATGTGCAATGTTGTTGTCTTTTGGGGATCAAGTCCCTGGTATGGGAAGGTATTCCCAGAAGGAAAAATATCTATATATACATATTTTTAAATCTGTATCTATAGACTTTTTCTTTATATATATTTGAGATATATCCTGATAATTAGATGGATTTCCTTGCTATCTACTCTAAGACAAATGCTCTCTTGCTTAAATACCTAACACTGTGCCTTTTCCTGTAATTCTTTTTTTTCCCCTCTCCCCGCCCCCTTTTTTTGAGACAGAGCCTTGCTCTGTTGCATGCTGTCTGCTCACTGCAACCTCTGCCTCCTGGGTTCAAGCAGTTCTCCTGCCTCAGCCTCCCGAGTAGCTGGGATTACAGGCATGTGCCACCACGCCCGGCTAATTTTTTTGTATTTTTAGTAGAGAGCAGTTTCACCATGTTGGCCAGGCTGGTCTCGAACTCCTGACCTCAAGTGATCTGCCTGCCTTGGCCTCCCAAAGTGCTGGGATTACAGGCATGAGCCACTGCGCCCGGCTCTTTTCCTTTAGTTCTGTACAAAGGGGCAAGTTTGTGGAAGAGAGACTGAAACGCCCAGGGAAAAGTACCTAGGTTTCACTAATTCATTTCTTTTTTGGTGATGAACAAGGCACTCATGTTGTCACAAATTATCTTGTTACCTGATTCTTATATCTTAGGGAAGATTTTGGTTATTTTTGATAGATGCTTTACTCTGTGGACAGTAAGAATATAACTGCAATTTCTAAAGGACTGTAATTATTAGAGAGTCTGATCTGAAGACATGAGAATGAAAAAATAATAATAGAAATCAAAAAATGAGAGTGAATCAGCTGTTACTTCTGAGTTTGTTTCCCACCTGCTAGTGAAAAATGCCATTCTCAATCCACTTTTGAATTGGATCAACTTAAAAAATATATACATCTTTGGATTTATGAAGAGTCTGTATCAAGTTGGATCATGCTATACAGTGAAAGGAAATGAAGAAACATGTGAATTTTTCTGCTTTTAATTTTTCCATTTGGTTTTTGTGCAAGTCTGCAGAAAACAGACTTCATCCAATTTCTAGCAAGAAAACAATGTCCTCTAAAGATACCCAAAGATTGAAATTTCCCTGTTGTCACATTTCATGTATGGGGCAGAAATCTGTAGCATTGGTTGTACATATGTCCTTCCACAATTGGAACACGTTTGCGTAAAAATGTTCTGCCCTTTAATCTGGGATTGGTATTTCACATTAAAGTCTTAATTATTCAGGCATTTCTCAGCTTTCATGTTTGAACTCTTCACTTCCTTTAATGATTGTTGCTTTTCCTTTTCCAAATTCTGGTCTGTGAACTTGGAGTGTGAGCCTGCCGTTTTCATTGTTTTGCCCCCACTGAACCTCAACTTTAAAAATACACATTGTGGTAAAGGGCTTTGACTTAACTGAACTGCTTCAAATCCTGATTCCACCATTACTAGCTGTGACATGTAGTGGACAAACTAAATAACTTGTGGATCCTTAGTTTTCTCATCCGCAGACTGGGGGTAACAATCATCATCAGCACTAAATTGGAGAATATGTGTAAATCACCTGCATTAGGGCCTGCCTGACCCAACACTGGTGATCAGTAGATGGTAGCAGTTGGTATTAGCAAATGCTATCTGTCTTTTCTCATCTTTGAACATCTTTTCTGAGCCAAGTGCTGAATCGGCTCTCTGGGATAATGGTTTTGTGCCCAGAGAGTAATAAGAGTGAATGTGAAATGTATTTACACCTAAGTGATATTTTCTCTCTCTTTTTTTTTTTTGTGAGATGGAGTCTCGCTCTGTAGCTCAGGCTGGAGTGCAGTGGTGCGATCTCAGCTCACTGCAACCTCCACCTCCCAGGTCCCAGTTGAAGCAATTCTCCTGCCTTAGCCTCCTGAGTAGCTGGGATTACAGGTACACACCACCATGCCCAGCTAATTTTTGTATTTTTAGTAGAGGCAGGGTTTCACCATATTGGCCAGGCTGGTCTTGAACTCCTGACCTCGTGATCCACCCGCCTCGGCCTCCCAAAGTCCTGGGATTACAGGCGTGAGCCACCGCACCTGGCCCTAAGTGATATTTTCTAGCTACTCATTTTGCACCCTATTTTTTTTTCTTTTGTTTTGAGACGGAGTCTCACCCTGTCACCTAGGCTGGAGTACAATGGCGTGATCTTGGCTCACTGCAACCTCCACCCCCTAGGTTCAAGCAATTCTCATGCTTCAGCTTCCCGAGTAGCTGGGATTAGAGGCACCTGTCACCATGACTGGCTAATTTTTTTTTTTCTTTTTTTGTACTGTTAGTAGAGACAGGGTTTCACCATGTTGGCCAGACTGGTCTCGAACTCCTGACCTTAAGTGTTCCACCTGCCTCATCCTCCTAAAGTGCTGGGATTACAGGCGTGAGCCACCGCCCCCAGGCCTATATATATATTTTTTATTAGAATTTTAGTACCTTCGGCCAGGTGCCATGGCTCACGAGGCCTGTAATCCCAGCACTTCGGGAGGCCGAGACGGGTGCATCACCTGAGGTCATGAGTTCAAAACCAGCCTGGCCAATATAGTGAAACCCTGTCTCTACTAAAAATACAAAAATTAGCTGGGCCTGGTGGTGGGCACCTGTAATCCCAGCTACTTGGGAGGCTGAGGCAGGAGAATTGCTTGAGCCCGGGAGGCAGAGGCAGTGAGCAGAGATAGCGCCACTGCACTTCATCCTCGGCGACAGAGCAAGGCTCTGTCTCAAAAAAAAAAAAAAAAAAAAAAAAGTGTAATATCAACAAATAGTGCCTGCACGTGTTAAAATTTAATGTTTATACCTAATATGCTCTATAGGATGACTTGCTGGTTTTTGAGCAAAGGAACCAGATAGAAGAAAAATTTAATCTTGGGCCGGGCGCAGTGGCTGCAATCCCAGTACTTTGGGAGGCCGAGGCGGGTGGATCACGAGGTCAGGAATTTGAGACCAGCCTAACCAACATGGTGAAACCCCTTTCTTTACTAAAAATACACAAAAAATTAGCCGGGCATGGTGGCGTGCACCTGTAATCCTAGCTACTCGGAGGCTGAGGCAGGAGAATCCCTTGAACCCGGGAGGTGGAGGTTGCAGTGAGCCGAGATTGCGCCGCTGCACTCCAGCCTGGGCGACTGAGCCGTGCTCCATCTCAAAAAAAAAAGAAAAAAGAAAAATTTAATCTTGAATTCTAGGTTTACTTACAAATACTAGTTTTTCTAAGGGTAAAAAAGTAATATATTTAAAACAATACTACTGAAACTTGAAATGGGAATGACAGTTTCAGACCTGAAACTAGGGGCATGGCCCACTAATGAGGGGATAAGTTGAGTGAAAGAAAATGACAACTGTTTACAGATTTTGGCAACATTTAAACCAAGGCCCTTCTCCTTAGGCACAACAACTGTTTTAACAGCTGCTTTTTTTTTTCTCCCCCCCACCCACCCCCCATCTTGGAAATCCTTGTATCAGGTTTTTGAGTCATGATGCAAGAATCTGGGACTGAGACAAAAAGTAACGGTTCAGCCATCCAGAATGGGTCGGGCGGCAGCAACCACTTACTAGAGTGCGGCGGTCTTCGGGAGGGGCGGTCCAACGGAGAGACGCCGGCCGTGGACATCGGGGCAGCTGACCTCGCCCACGCCCAGCAGCAGCAGCAACAGGTACTGGGCTTTGGATTCTTGGGAGGTGGAGGTGGTGGGTGCGAATTTTACTGCTAAATTTTACACTTAATCACGATCTCGCGATCAGTGTTTTGTGTTCACCTGTCTGTCCATCTGTCTTTCTGTCTGTCAGTGGCATCTCATAAACGATCAGCCCTCTAGGAGTCCCAGCAGTTGGCTTAAGAGACTAATTTCAAGCCCTTGGGAGTTGGAAGTCCTGCAGGTCCCCTTGTGGGAAGCAGTTGCTGAGACGAAGATGAGTGGACCTGTGTGTCAGCCTAACCCTTCCCCATTTTGAATAAAATTATTCTTTGGAGAAATGGTTCCCGCTGCTTTCATGCAAAAATAAAAATTAAACGAAAAGCAGGCTTAAGCCTGTGAAGAAGGAAATAAGAGCTAAGGAATAAAAGGGAGAAAAAGAGTAGATGAGTAAGGAGAGTTGAAATAAACACATAGAAAGACAGGCGGAGATGGCGAGATAATAGCCAAAACATCTAGAACACGGGCATCACTGTAGGAAGCTGCTTCCCTCTACGTGTAGGATTTGGGGGTATAGAGTATTTACATATGTTCCCTGTATTCATGCAGCAGTGGGTTTGTGGCTAAGTCTTACTGCTTTAAATTAGCTCTTATTGGTGCCTCCCCAAAATGTACATAAGTTGGGATGTACTCATTCCTGTTAGCTATACTTTTTACAGGTATGGACCTGGGTACCTGTGAGTGACTGGTAAAATACTTCCGAATGGTACAGGCGACCCAAGAAATAGTGTTCTGTTGTCAAAGTGTTGATAAAAATTCAAATAAGTAAACAACATTTGCTTGAAGACTGGCTTTGGTTTTCCCGCCTTTCCTGATTCCTCGGAATCAGGAAATATTATTAGGCTTTGTTAATAATAATAGATGGTTTATGACCTGTTTTGTTCTTGATTTACTTATTCGAAACATAGTTATGGCGCCACTCAGAAACAGGTGAATTAAAAAGAATGAAGTATCTTTGGGCCTTTCTGAAAGCTGCAGGAACTCTGGTGGGGAGGAAGAACATAGGGACAAAGTGCTCAAACCATTTTCTTGGAATCTGTGTCAGAGAAGCTAAGCTTGTTTGGGATGCAACTTGGAGACAAGCTCTAAAGCGTGTTTTATTTTCTCCTTGCGAAGAGTTTTTTAAGGAATAAGGAATGATTAGACTGTTAGCTCCTTACAAGGTGGTGGACCCAACGTGAGCCTGTGGAACCTGTTGGGAGAAAGATGCAACAAAGCGAAAGAAAGGAAAAGTAACAGACCAGCAAAAGTCTTAATTCAGAGGACTTCCTGCAAGTGATTTGATCTTTCTTTCATTGGCAGCCCAAACCCATCTGTGCCTGCACCACGGGCTCACTTCAGCTGGAATTTGTGATGCTTGTTGTGTATAAACTTTGTGCATTTAAGTTAGTGCAGATGGCCAAATTCCAACCAGTGAGGTTGTTAGCAAAACCCAGCATTATATAGTAAAAGGGTCTCCGTGTATTTGTGCAAGTACATGTTCATGTGATGTTCTCAGCCATTTTATTCAGAACAAATAGTTAATGTAGTTGAATGCTATCTTCTGTGCCCTTACCAGACAAGTGTCAAGATTGCCCATTTCTTTATGAAGCACTTGAGCACTTGATATGGGGCTACTACTGACTGATGTGGTGATACTAAATAATTAATATTTAGAGTACATTAATTACATAAATGGGAAATTCTGATTTTTTTTGAGGAGCTAAAAATCATTCAGGATCTCAAAGTAGTAAGCCAGCCAAAAAACTTTACATATAAACCATCGAAACATGCGCACACACACATGCGCCCACACACACAACAGTGATAACAAATTGGCTACATAGAATAAAATTATAAAAGCATATTTCACCAACATCTTCCTTAAAAAGTATCAGTTGCAAACATATTTATCCACATCTTCCTTTGGCTGTGACCACTTTGGAAAATTTGTTGTTATGGGTTATTGATACAAAGGTCAAGAAATGTATTATGATTAGACTTTTATACTGTTTTTAAATGTTTTTATGACAGTTTTTTCTCCGTATGTCGTTGACACATTTTGGGAAGAAACAAAGCAATGGGGTCTATCACTGTAGCTAAAACCCCCTGTATTGTGATTAGCAAAGCCTTTTGAAGTCTTTTAAAATATAACATTGACAGCTGTTCAACTCCCCTAAGTATATGATAAGGCTTTTAACAGGTTGTTGGGGAAAAGGGAAATCTGTAGATGAAATAAGAAAAACTACAGGCCTGAAAATATTTCTACAGGACTAGAGTTATCAGAGTTTTCTTCCAGACTGAAAACTGCAACAATTAGACAGTTCGGAGAAATGTGAGCATTCTACAATGGACTATGGTTGTTTTCATCATTTTTATTCTACAGGTTTTTACTTGAAGTGAGAATACCAGCAGTGAGAAAATCATAGCCATGCTGAATTCATTACTGCGGTAGTCACACAAAACCACGGATAAAATTTCAATAACTGCAGGCCACAGTTGAGTAAACAGTTGCACTGAAATTTAATTCCTGTTGACTTTTCCCCCATTCCTCGCCAGGGGCACATTCAGATTCCGTAGTACAAAGACAACAGGGGTTACAGCTTTGATTAATGTAGGACAGTGGAAGAGAATTAGAACTGTAAAATATGTTAGAAGTCCATGGAACACAAAGATCTGGCTTAAATGGGCCTGGTATAAAAACGAGTTAATTACGCTGTGTGTTATATTGAATGTTGGAGGATTTTCCAGTTGCACCAATACCATCATTGAGGATACGGGGAGAGTTTTTACTCAGTGCCAGGATATAAAATAAATAAATGCAAACCTTTCCATGTTTGCTTCATATTATCAAAGATAATTACAAATTACAGCAAACGCCATTTTCAGAATGGGAGGGCCCTGACAAAGATTCACTATGGAGTGCACTAGTTCCATAGTGAGTTTTGTTTATAGGTTGGCTTAATTGCGTTCAAATGGTATTGTCATTTCTAAAAATTAGTTAGTTGACAACCTAGAGAAATGGGGCAAATCTGGCTTTTCCATCTTCTTTTGAAAAATTAGAATATCTGGTAACCTTGGGCTGATAGTCCCACAAGGGCAACAATTGTTGGGAGACGAATTGCTATTGAAGACAGGGAGCCCTCCAGCCTGCTCTTGCTCCCACCAGCAGCATTGCTCATTTATGCCTCTAGGTAGCGGAGTTGGCGATTCTGGGCTGGAAGGTGGACTCATCACTCAGAAGCCATCAGCCCAAGAGAGGTGCTGCCATTAGCTGGTAGAGCCCGCCAACACACTCACAAACTGTCTTTCTTCCTCAAGACTAAATGTATTATCTCTGTAATGTTTCAACTCTATTTATGTCTGAGCCATGAAACTATTATAACAATAGTTTTCTAATAATATAATTTGATAGAGTTTCTGAACATTTTCTTTTATCCGTTGAGTAATTCTTTACCCGATACCATAACTGCTTTTTATTTCCTAGTATCCCTGCACCATTTCTATGTCTGTAAAAGTTGTATTGGATGTGCACTGCTCCATTATGAAACTCAGCAACAAATACTATTAGCAATTACTAAAGTTTTTTTTTTTTCTTAAAGAAAGGATTTTAAAATGTCCAGAACAATTTCATAAACTGTGTGGATTAATGCATTTTAAAAGTCTTGAATTTTAGAAAGCAGAATTTTATTTCCATATTGCTGCAAATGAGAGCTTTTTCAGATAAGCATATTACATAGAGCATAATGTTTAGAAGTTTCTCCATATACAGCATATGCTGTCAGGTCAATTAACAGAATGCATACTAGAAAATGTTTATTCAATAAAAATGAATAGCTGTTAAATAAAACAGCTATTTCTTAACAACATTCCATTTAATGATGAGGTTTTTGTGGGGTTTCTTTCTTTTTTTTTTTTTTTTTTGGTACCACCTGGCAGTTTTATTGTCTGCAAGTCAGTATAGAGAGAGCTTTGGTTGCTGCAGTTCTGAGGTGTGGCTATCATTTTATATGAAGAGAGCAGTTTAGAGGGAATCTGTGAGAAAAAACTTTTAAGATGTGCCGTATTTAGAATTTGAACATGTGGATAAGCAAAGTGTTTACTTCCCGTGGCTTCTTTCTTTGACATCTGGTTTAAGGTGTTGGGTCTTGTGGCCCAGAAGACAGTGAGTATGTTTTAAGTTAACAATGTAAAAGAAGGAGAGAAAATGTGAAATGACTAGCAAGGAGGTGGGAACGGTAGATAGGGAACTTCTCTTGAAAAAGAAGAAGGGGAGTAAAGAGGACCCATCGGGTTGAATTTTTCCAATGAACCATTGAAGGAGGTCAAAGATTAGTCATTTCCCGGAACACAAGAAGCTCAGAGAAATGGGTGGGACTCAGGCAAAGAGTCTAGTTATGTACATTCAAAGGGGATGTAGAGGCTGTCTGTGGTGGCTCACGCCTGTAATCCCAGCACTTAGGGAGGCCGAGGCGGGCTGATCACTTGAGGCCAGGAGTTGGAGAGCAGCCTGGCCAACATGGCAAAACCCTGTCTCTACTAAAAATACAAAAATTAGCTGGGCATGGTGGTGCACGATTGTAGTCCCAGCTACTCAGGAGTCTGAGGCAGGAGAATCACTTGAACCTGGGAGGCAGAGGTTGCAGTGAGCCAAGATTGCACCACTGCACTCCAGCCTGGGTGACAAAGTGAGAATATGTCTAAAAAAAAAAAAACCAAATAACGGCTGGGCGCAGTGGCTCACGCCTGTAATCCCAGCACTTTGGGAGGCTAAGGAGGGCAGATCACGAGGTCAGGAGATTGAGACCATCCTGGCTAACATGGTGAAACCCCGCCTCTACTAAAAAATACAAAAAAATTAGCCGGGTGTGGTGGTGGGCGCCTGCAGTCCCAGCTACTCGGGAGGCTGAGGTAGGAGAATGGCGTGAACCTGGGAGGCGGAGCTTGCAGTGAGCCGAGATCCCACCACTGCACTCCAGCCTGGGCAACAGAGCAAGACTCCGTCTCAAAAAAAAAAAACACAAATAAACAACAACAACAACAACAACAACAAAAAACAAAGGGGATGTAGAAAATACAGTGCCAGAGGAACCTGGGAGAATCAGGAATTGATATCCCAGGGTCCTCTGAACATGGGAAATGGCATTTGAGGGACCATAGTGTCAGTGTTTTAAGTGGGGGAGGAGGGTAGAAATACTTTTTTCTTTTCAGCATAAAGAAATATACAAGCAGGCTGCGTGCAGTGTCTCATGCCTGTAATCCCACCATTTTGGGAGGGCAAGGCGGGCAGATTCCTTGAGCTGAGGAGTTTGAGACTAGTCTGGGCAGCATGGCAAAACCTCGTCTCTACAAAAACTGCAAAAGTTATCTAGGGGTGATGGCACGTGCCTGTGGCCCCAGCTACTCATGAGGCTGAGGTGGGAGGATCCCTTGAGCATGGGAGTTTGAGGCCGCAGTGAACTGAGATCTTGCCACTGCACTCCAGCCTGGGCTGGGTGACAGATTGAGACCCTGTGTCAAGAAACAAAAATACACAAGCAAATGAAAATTATTTTCTTCACATTCAAAATGACAAAATCCATCCCTTCATTAGTTTTTGTTAGTGAAATTGCTGGTGGACATTGAGTAGAAGAAGAAAGCTGTCCCGCAAACATTTCCAGCTTTTTAACTGCCTCTGTGAGAAACAATGCCTGCAAGAAATAGCTGTTGGTGTCTGTACTGGCAGCAACCACCACTGGATGAAGGTGCTTATTGCATCTCATTCTTTGCATCTCATTTTTACCCACAGGCCTCTGGGGCACCATATTAAAATTCCAGAGGCCATTCCTGGCCTTGTTTCATACCTTATGGGAAATGACGCAGGTTATATGGTATGGATCTGTAGGTGTAAAGACTGGGTAGCAATGGCTGGATTGGCCGTACCATTCTACCACTTTTTTCTTTGAAAAAGGTGGCTTATGAACTTTGTTAGAAATGCCCTCAATTGGCCTTTCCCGTTGTAGCTGCTGGAGACTGACTGTGTCTGAAAGGAGGGTCTCTTGATGCTGACAGGGAAAAGCTGATCAGCACCTCTGTGTCCTAGAAGGGGAACTTCCAGGAAGGGGGCATAGAAGAAGGTATTATTAGTATTTATTGAATGCTTTCATGGGGCCAGGTACTGTGCTGGGGGCTAGCACCTTCCCTTGCTGGTAGGTAAAAACCCAGCTGTAATTTTAAAGGAATTGCTATGCTGAGATACACTTTTATTGAAGACCTTGCATAGTTCAAATAATGTGAAAAGTATTGATGGTCAAAAATATTTTGTGTAGGAATCAATGCCACCAAAATGTTAGTGATAACCATACAAACAAACTGAAACAAAACTGAGACAGGATTCAGATAATTCTGACAAATAAAGAAAAAGCAGCCACAACACTGACCTCCCCACATTTTCTTAATTCCCTTTGGGGCTGTTTCTAGAAAAGGCATATTTCACCCTGAATGCTAAATTTAGTTCTCTACTCTGTTAGTTTAGACCTGCCTTCCATCAAAATATTGTTGTCAAAGATTTATGTAACTTGTGATTTGAGCCTTGTATGAAATTCTTTCAAGTTTTGATTACTAAACAGTTATGTGTCATTAATCTCTCCATTGAAAATTAAAATGGCACGAGAAGAAAAAGAAGAAAAAAGACCTGTAACAGAGGAGAATGTGGTAATAGAAAGCCAGGTGCCACATTTCATTATGAGTGAAGTGTACCCTCTTGACTTCAAGAGAAAGCTTTGCCACTTGGAAAAGGTAATTTTAAGCCCTGACCTGTGAGCTAATAAAAATAATCATAAAAAAAGAATGCCCTATCTCTTGTCTACTCACAAGTCTGTTTTTGAACTTTCAGGAGGTATGACTTTAATGGTAATTTGTTGACAGATTAGTTTCAGTGATTGCCAAGAGTTTGTTTTTGCAGAACTGGCAGGTCCTATCTGCTCTCTGAAGGCAAGGAACCTACTTTGCTGTTTTGCAATGGCTTGCGTTTATCGACAACTAGTGCTGAGCAGGCAGAATTGGAATGTTTATATAATGTAAACCTATAGCTCGCCTGATGGAGTCTAGTGTACTTTTAGGTAGTGCATAGATTACTTGATAAAAAGGGTTACAAGGTGACTGCTTTTATGACAAAGAAGAATAGCAATATAAATGCCCGTGGTACACTGAGCCACAAGAAGGAAGTTTATGTAGGGAATTGAACCCCATGTTAGAAAGTTTCTTTTCATCACTTTGTCTTTGAACTCAAATCTATTGTAATTATGAACTGTTACTTGTAACATTCCAGAGACCCTTTGCTAAATACCGTGTTTGATTTGATTCATAAAAATAGAGCCACATTATCTCCCCTCCCCCGCCGACAAGAAAATGTCATGAAGAGTTTCCCATACTGACCTCGTCTCAGCTTTGTTGCAAGTGGGCTCATAAGTGAGCTCCAATAGAAAACAGCTGCAATTTATTTCTTTGATCATTTGCATATTTTCATTTAACTTTTTCTTTTTTTTTTTGGAGATGGGGTCTAGCTCGGTCACCCAGGTTAGAGTACAGGGTTGCGATCATGGCTTACATGGCTTACTGAAGGCTTGACCTCCCCGGGCTCAAGCGATTCTCCCACCATCAGGCTTCTGAGTTGCTGGGACGGCAGGCCAGCTGTTTTTTGTTGTTGTTGTTGTTCTTTTTGTTTTCCTGTAGAGATATGGGTCTCACTATATTGCCTAGGCTGGTCTTGAACTCCTGGGCTCAAGCGATCCTCCTGCCTCAGCCTCCCAAAGTGCCAGGATTACAGACATGTGCCACCACACCCAGCCTCATTTAACTATTATTTATTGAGCCTCTGTATGTGGAAGAAAATGGGGGTGGAGGGGGAACCGATATGTTAGGTGCTAGGAAAACATGGGAGAATAACTTAGAGTTTACTTAGCTAGATCCTGAAGAATAACTATGGAGGCAGTAGGAAGATGGGAAGACGGTGAAAAGGCAGATTGGGTTCAGCTTATGGGAGGGTTCTAAGTAGAGAAGAAAGATCATATAAGAGGTGGTATATTAAAAGTAAATGAGACGGTTGAACCTAGCTGGCTTGGAAGGGAAGAAATCCCGGAGAGATGAGTGGCCATGACAGTGCTACTGCAGTTGGACTGACATTTTGTAATCGGCCACTAACGTGGCCCCAGTGAATTGAGGGCACCCTGTTGTTGATCCCTCCTGGCTTCTTGAACATCTCCTCCTCCATCTGAATCCCTTAGTGAAGTCTAAGTTCCATCAGGGAATGGGGGCCGGGATCACCTTCCTCATTACCTGGTACTTCCGCAGCACGCAGCATAGTACCTGATGTAGGGCAGTTCTGTGACAGCCTATTTATGAATGAGTGAAACAGAAAGAGAAAGGAAGGACTGGATAAGAAGAGATTGTTGAGGGGAGTGTTGGGAAAAACAGGACCTTTTGAATTATGAGGTATGCAAATACCAAGGAGTGGGAGTTACCAATGATGAGTCAGGATGTTCCATCTTAATGACTGGCAAAATGGGGGCACCAGTGAAACAGAAAGAGAGGGGCATGGGGAAGAACCTGAACTCCTTTCTTAGCTGCCACTAGGAGGTTAAGAACTTATAATAAAGGATGGGCTTATTTTGAAAAAGTCATTTTTTAAAAAGACTTCTACAGAAAGACATTCTGTGTAGCTAAAACTCACTATTTTGATTGCATATGTTTATTTGTGTTAAAATTATCAAGTATTTTCCATTTAGCCTTTGACAGTTACTAATGAGTACATCTTCCAAAAGTCACATGGGAAGTACTGATAAACTGCTTGTGTTCCCATTGATCATGGAATGGGCTTATCTCTTTGAGAGAACAAAACTATTAAGTTAGATCTTTGATAAAGTCTTTGTTCCATATTGACACAAGCTTCTTAGAATGACTTTGTTTTTAAGGTGGTGGGGGAGTGTATGTTGTGTTTCTTTTGTTGGAAAAGTACAATGTGCAATTATTAAACAGCTGGTGCTATTGGAAGACTCACTTAGGAGGTATAGATTAAACTGCCTGGGGACATAAAGGCCCAGTCTTCTTTGTATATTTAAATTTAGCCATGCCCAGAGAGCGAAGGCAGGAAGCAAGCTCTGTTTTTCTCTTTAGTCCTTCCATGTGGACATTTTGCAGGATCTTCTGCATAAACTGATAGTGCAGATACCAACTGTGGAGGATATTGGATTTTTTTTTTTAAGGTTGGTAACCCTGTGTTCCCCTTGAATTAACTGTTTTATCCCTATTGTTAGACAGCTCCTTTTTGACTGTACCAAAAATAAAATGAACTTCCTAACACATATTAATCTTCAGCAAAGTTTCTTCAGGTAGACCATTAATTTCAGAATTTATTATCCACACAAACACAACTGAGTTGTCAGTATCACAGCCACCTATTAAAAGAGACAAAGCAGCTGGTGGCTCACGCCTGTAATCCCCTTTGGAGGCCGAGATGGGCGGATTACCTGAGGTCAGGAGTTCGAGACCAGCCTAGCCAACATGGCGAAACCCCATCTCTACTGAAAGTACAAAAATTAGCCGGGCGTGTTGGCATCCACCTGTGATCCCAGCTACTACTCAGGAGGCTGAAGCAGGAGAATCACTTGAACCTGGGAGGCAGAGGTTGCAGTGAGCCGAGATTGTGCCACTGCACTCCAGCCTGGGCTACAAGAGCGAGAGTCCATCTCCAAAAAAAAAAAGGAAAAAAAAATAAAGAAAAAAAGAGGCAAAGCATCCACTGATCCTACATTCGTGTTTTTATCACATTACCTTGTCTCATCTTCAACTTCGGTCTCTCCACATTGAAGGGAAGGTGACATGATGTCTTCTTAGTCATTCAAATCCAATAACTTTTAATCTGAAGGTTAAGTAGTGAGATATAAACTAAGAGATGATAATATCAATTTTATGTTCACTGAAGGGCACAATATACCTCTTCCTAGTAGAGGGAAAATTGTGCGTAAAATGTCTTTTGCTTTTCAACAGCAGAGTCATGCCTCTCAGAGCCAAAGGAAGGAATATTTTTGGAAAAAATTAACAAAATAAGAGGTAGCATCCTAAAGCAGGGCAAAAGTGACTTTTTATTATTATAATTATTAAGTGTTAATTTTTCAGGGCTGCATGATACGAAATAGTTCTCTTTATAGCCTCCTGTATTCACTCTTGATATACCCTCTACAAACTCAACAACGTTTTACAAGGCTAAAGACTGGGAGAGAATGACATAATGCTCATTCTTTCCTGACTATTTTTAGTCCTAATGTGTATGGTAAATAATACTGTGATAATATTGCTTACCTTTCCTCATTTTTTTCTTCCTATGGATGATATTTCCATTTCAACTCAGTAGGAATTCAACATCCAAAAGCATTAAGTGAAAATGCATTTGCAGTGTGTATTTTTATGATTATATTCTGATTTTTCTCATTCAATTTCTATTTCTTATAAACACAAAGTTTTGTGCTGTGTGCTATATGTATATATCACATGTATTTATATAGACTTACTGTATCATTAGTCTTTTTTTGTTTTTTGAGATGGAGTTTCACTCTTGTCGCCCAGGCTGGAGTGCAATGGTGCGATCTCAGCTCACTGCAGCCTTTGCCTCCCAGGTTCAAGTGATTCTCCTGCCTCAGCTTCCCTAGTAGCTGGGATTTCAGATGTGTGCCACCATGCCCACAATTTTGTATTTTTAGTAGAGACAGGGTTTCACCATGTTGTCCAGGCTGGTCTCAAACTCCTGACCTCAGGTGATCCACCCGCCTCAGCCTCCCAAAGTGCTGGGATTATAGGTGTAAGCCACCACCCCCAGCCCATTAATAGGTTTTTGAGACAGGAAAAGCATCACGCATAAGCTGAGTATGTGACATTCACAGTTATAATTATCAAGATTATATTCTGTAATGTAGTGATTCACAATTATAATTGTCAAGATTGCATTCTGTACATAATTTTAAACTTGTCTCAGCTGTTCATTCAGGACCTTCTTTGAGTAGGGGCTAGGTATAAGGCACTATAAGTCTGCAGACGACACCAGGAATCAGCAAACTGGCCCTTGGGCCAGATCCAGCCTGCCACCTAGTAAATAAAAGTTCTGTTGAAACACATCCACACCCGCTTGCCTACTGTTGCCTATAACTGCTTTCATGCTGCAGCAGCAGAGGTGAGTTGTTGCAACAGAGATTGTGTGGCTCACAAAGCCTAAGATGTTAATCTGACACTCTGCAGAAAGTTTGTCAATCTCTGGATTAATGAATGGCAGATGTGACAAGATTTGCCTTCTACAAACTTCTACCCTTACTTTACAGTGACAAAACTGAGGAAACATTCGTCACTCTTTTCTAAATTCTCTCTGAAAAATATCTATTTATACTATATATATGTTTTTGTTTGTTGGTTTGTTTGAGACGGAGTCTTGCTCTGTTGCCAGGCTGGAGTACAGTGGCCCCGTCTCAGCTCGCTGCAACCTCCGCCTCCCGGGTTCAAGAGATTCTCCTGTGTCAGCCTGCCAAGTAGCTGGGACTACCGGCTTGCGCCACCGCACCCAGCTAATATTTGTATTTTTAGTAGAAACGGGGTTTCACCATGTTGGCCAGGATGATCTCGATCTCTTGACCTCATGATCCGCCTGCCTCGGCTTCCCAAAGTGCTGGGATTACAGGCGTGAGCCACCGCACCTGGCCATATGTATACTATTGTTTAAGACTTTGTTTCACAATTTCTGGAGTGGCAAAATGACTTCTAATTGTCATCATTCCTCTAGAGTTCCTTTCTAATCATTCAGCTGACAGCATCTTACAAGATAAAAGTTTTGACGTTATTGGTGGTTAAAAGAATCTTCAGCCAGTCTAGTAAGGAAATGGAGGTTGGACTCACTTAGTGAGTCACTCACAGAGCAGACAGATGTCCTTGGCCCTGGCTCCGTGCCAAAGAAAATTAACATAAAAACATAACCTATCTTATGTTCGTAGTCCTATAGTTGGCTAGAAGATATAAAAATATATTATTCTCAGTATCACCCTGCATTCAGAGATTTCATAATTTAGTTAAGGTGCAGTAAGACATAAACAGATAACATGAAAAGTTTTTACAATTTTTAAAGCAAATTGAAGATAAACTGTAGAAGAGATGTATATGACTAATTGATAGGTGAGTGATTTAGGTAATAAATCTTCAGTAGCCAGGAGAGGATGAATCTGTGTCTATGTTGGTGGGATTCTAGACCTTGGTGAAGTTAGGAAAGAGTCTCAGTATGTGCACATCTGCTGATTTGTTTTAACCTCTTCCATCAGGAGATAATGGATGATAAGTATACACTGAACTATATGGGTTTGGCTTCTGACTTAGAGATTTTAAAGGCCCCAAAGCTGTGTCTTTTCCATTTTGCCATTTTAAATTTTGAGACAAGTAAGTTTGGATTTGTACTTGGAAAGACTAGAGGCACATGGTGAGGAGAGGCCTTCTTATACCATACTGTAGCATCTGAGCTTATTGGTCTCCAGGAAATGGCCTGGGACTATCTGTCTACCCAGGTGCAAAGTTGATTGTACGATTTCCAGAGATTAGATGTGGGCTGACAAGTGTGATAATTTAGTTGGTGTTGTCCATATTTCACAAACGTTTATATTGAATTTTAGCTAATTTACCTCTATTGATAATGGAGCTAGAGTAACTGAAACCATAATACCTAATTTAAAAATAGTTGCTAAATTTGAAGGCATTTGCTCAATTTAGTTGTATGAACTGACAGGATTTCTGAGGAGATGGTGTTGCCCTTGTATTTTCTCCCTTCCAACTTTTCTTCTTTCCCTTCTTACTTTCTTGATTCTGTTTTTAAGTTTGTAATTGGATCACTTATATCTCACAAGTTGCAAAAATCTGTACTGGCATAGTTCATGTCTCTAATACTTTTTTTTTTTGAGACGGAGTCTTGGTCTGTCATCCAGTCTAGAGTGCAATGGCTTGATCTCGGCTCACTGCAACCTCTGCCTCCCGTGTTCAAGCAATTCTTGTGCCTCAGCCTCCTGAGTAGCTGGGATTACAGGCTACTGCCACCACACCTGGCTAATTTTTGTATTTTTAGTAGAGGTGGGGTTTCATCATATTGGCCAGGCTGATCTGGAACTCCTGACCTCAGGTGATCCGCCTGCCTTGGCCTCCCAAAGTGCTAGGATTACAGGCGTGAGCCACCACACCCAGCCTCTAATACCATCATTTTTATGTTTTGCAGGTTTATGGCCCCTCCTTTGTGAATTTGATGAAAGCCAAATAACTTTTTCCCTGAAAAGTGTGTTTGTATGTGTAATTTTGCAATTGCAATTTCATCTACAATATGCCCCCCTCCCCAAAAAAAAAAGTTATACAGCTATTCTGTATGTTAATTAGATTTGCCAAATGTTTCAATCTTTTGACAAATACTTTAGGCTTTTCTATGATTAGTTGATGTTAACTATGTTAGTGACCTGTCTATCTTTAATTTGGAAAAGAGTTCCTCTTTTGGAAGAATGCTTCCCAGTGTGTCCCTGGAATAATTTCTCAGATATTTAAAATGTAGCACTGTACACGCCAGGTCTGAAGCAAACTCTGGAAAGTAAGGTCATATAAAGCAATCTGTACCAAGAGCCATTTCATGTCTATTGAAATGTAAACACCAGATTTACACACTCGTGAAATTCTTCTAACTACAGAACCCTATAAACCAGTTGAAAGATCTTTGACTAAATGAGCACAGGTTATAGTAAGTGCACAGACAACCCCTTATAGGGCTGAAGGCCGTGTAAATTTGTACACCCTATTCTGAGGGTATTTTGGCATTGGACATCAAGAGGCTTAAAACAGTCACACCCTTTGAATCAGGGATACAATTTTACTGAGTGGCTCTATGGCAGTCAGCAGTGGTTCTCAAACTTTTATGTGCGTGAGCATCATCTGAAGGGCTTTTTTGTTTGTTTGTTTTTGAGACAGTCTTGCTCTTGTTGCCCAGGCTGGAGTGCAATGGCGCGATCTCAGCTTACCACAACCTCCGCCTCCCGAGTTCAAGTGATTCTCCTGCCTCAGCCTCTCAAGTAGCTAGGATTACAGGCATGCACCACCTCGCCTGGCTAATTTTTTATTTTTAGTAGAGACAGGGTTTCTCCATGTTGGTCAGGCTGGTCTCGAACTTCCAACCTCAGGTGATCTTCCCACCTCGGCCTCCCAAAGTGCTGGGATTACAGACGTGAGCCACCACGCCAGGCACTGGAGGGCTTCTTAAAACATAGATTACTGGACCCACCCCTAAAGTACTTTATTCTGTAGATCTGGGGCAGGGCCTCCAAATTTGCATATCTATTTCTAGCTCTTCTTTGCTGCCAGTTGAAGAACCACTGGCAGAGTTTAACAGCATAGACTGTGGAGTCAGTATGTTTGGCCTGAGTCATGGCTCTGCCTCTTGCTAGTTGGGTGACTGTGTAAGTTTCTCTGCCTCAGTTTATATATCCATCAAATGGAAATAATTTTAGCATTTAATAGTCTAAATAAAATGTATCATGCTTGGAAGTTTGCACACCACATGGTAAATTGTCTGCAAACATTAGCTTTTGGGGTTTTTTTTTGTTTTTTTGTTTTTTTTGTTTTTTGAGACAGGGTGTTACTCTGTTACCCAGACTGCAGTGCAGTGGGGCCATCTCGGCTCACTGCAACCTCCGCCTCCTGGGTTCAAGCGATTCTCCTCCCTCAGCCTCCTGAGTAGCTGGGATTGCAGGCTCACGCCACTATCGCCCAGCTAATGTTTTTTTGTATTTTTAGTAGAGACAGGTTTTCACCATGTTGGCCAGGCTGGTCTTGAACTCAAGACCTCAAATGATCCACCCGCCTTGGCCTCCCAAAGTGCTGGGATTACAGGCATGAGCCTCCATGCCTGGCCAACTTTTGGTATTCTTATAATCACCACCACCGCCATCATCATCATCACCAGGAATTTAACCTACCGAAATAATGTGAGGCATGCAGAAAGATTTATGCCTAAGGATGTTCATTGTAATGGTATTTACAATATGAAAAATTAAATGCACCCTAAATCTCTGACCTTAGAAGAAGGTTAAAAAATGCTAACATGTAAGTTTGATATAATATTAATTATATACCCATTAAAATGTAGAACATTTAATTACTTTAAAAATTATCATAATGTAATGATTGCTGGGGGAAAAACCTGAAAGCAACATGCTGTCAATGGTTTTTTTGGGGGGGTCTGTTAATGGGATTGTAGTTTATTTTATATACATTAAGCCAGGCATGGCGGCTCATGCCTGTAATTCCTGCACTTTGGGAGACTAAGGCTGGAAGATCACCTGAGCTCAGGAGTTCGAGATCAGTCTGGGCAGCTTAGACCTCGTATCTACTAAAAATTAAGAAAAACAACAACAACAACAAACTTAGCTGGGCATGGCGGCACTTGCCTGTAGTCCCAGCTACTCAGGAGGCTGAGGTGGGAGAATCACTTGAGCCCCAGGAGGTTGAGACTGCAGTGAGCCATGATTGGTGACAGCAAGACCCTGTCTCTACTAAAAAAAAAAAAAAAGAGTATATACATATACACACACACACACACACATATAGTTTACACTTCTCTGTATATCCCCATTTTTCTACAATAACATGTATTGCCTTTATAATAAAAATGAAAAGTTACTTTTAATTTAATTCACATTCACACTGTTGGAAAACTTTTGTGAGATATATAAAAATGATATATATAAATGGCAGAGAATACCTGCACCTTGAACAAGATTTATTTTTTGCATAGGAATAAGGGAATACAATTTTTGCAGGTACAAGGATTTTCTCCCATAATGTCTTTAAGTTTTCCGCTACCACTTAGCTGCTCCCTGGTGTTGTCTCTCCACAGGGAGATCTCTGCCTCACTTCTAGGTGCTTCCACCATCAAATTTGACAACCACTGCTCATTATCTAACATTTTGTGACAAAAATCACTTTCCTGTCAATAAAAAGAGTATGGATTTTTTAAAAACCACATTTGTTTTCTTTTTCTTTTTTTCTTTTTTTTTTTTGAGACAAGTCTCCCTGTGTCACCCAGGCTGGAGTGCAGTGGCACGATCTCGGCTCACTGCAAGCTCCGCCTCCCGGGTTCACGCCATTCTCCTGCCTCAGCCTCCTGAGTAGCTGGGACTACAGGCACCTGCCACCATGCCTGGCTAATTTTTTTGTATTTTTTTAGTAGAGATAGGGTTTCACCATGTTAGCCAGGATAGTCTCGATCTCCTGACCTCGTCATCCGTCCTCCTCAGCCTCCCAAAGTGTTGGGATTACAGGCGTGAGCCACCGTGCCCGGCCACATTTGTTTTCTTTAAATTTCCACCCCTGCTCCCCACTTCTAAGTTTCTTCCCAGTCTGTGTGGGCTTAATCATGTCGCATGTCCACAGTCATTACAGATACACTTCGTTGCTTACCCCATTTCATGTTGTTTCTGCTAGAGACTGATTTAAACTGCCCTGGGGAGCTGGAAAGGGCAGGAGGAATATTTTATTGGAGGCATTTTGGAATGCCACTGATGAGAGTTGAAAACCCACCCATCAGTGCCTACACTCGATGAGTGAAGTTGGGCAAGTTTTGTCATCTCTCAAAGCCTCACTTTTCTCATCTGTAAAACAGGGCAATAGAGATAACTTTCTGAGAGGGTCGATGTGATGAATATGCTAAATAATTTATTGACCTTGGCATAATAGCCAACCCTTTAAAACGTGCTCCTTACTTTATTATTGTCCTTTCTTAGAATCTTTTGAAGACTGGGAAAAGCCATGGTTGAGGTCTTGGGGACCCAAAGGTGGAGGTCAGGAGGGAATCAAGTTGTTCTTAGAACCGTTCCATTTTTTAGCCCACCTCATCCGCTTTATATTAAAATCCAATCATCTTGGGTCATTGTAGATATTGCTGTTGGAGACCTCCAAGGAGAACCCTTCTCCATGGAAGTACAGTTCTGTCTTTCCTCATTGAGGTGATAAATGGAACTCAGTACGAATTCTTATTTGACAGGCAAACCTTCATTTAGAAACTGACCTCTACTTGGAGACTGCAGGGAACCGGTTCTTGTAGGCAATTAGTGCCCCAATTTACCATTTTAGAAAAGAAAACACATATCCTAATCAATACAGAATTTCTCCGCCATACCTACTAGCAACGTTACTGAAGGGGCCCCACACACAAATGTTTTAAATTTAGACGCAGAGTTAAGGACACAGTTTGCCTCCAGAATCTGAATTGAATCAGGGTTTTATTTCAGATAAAATCTTTGGGGCTCATAACTTAAAAAACACAACTTTTACTGGCATTACGCAATTTGCCACGGGTCATTTAGCAAAATGTTTGTATATGTAAGCCCAGGTTCTTCTTTTTAAAAAAGGAAGAGTGGAGGGCGGGGATTGGATTTTGCTAAAATCCAGGTGGCGTTTCAGTTTATATTTAATTTTAATTGGAAATCAAATACAGGCAAGGGAGAAAAAAATCTACCATGTTTTCTTTACTAAGAGTATCCTTTGGGGAGAGGAAGGACACTGCCAGCCAGATTTTAAGAAGCAGCTTTTTTATTGGCATGTCTATTTTTTTTTCTTGCTAAATTCTTGTGCCTGCATTTTTTTTTAAAACATCTACGATTTTACACGTGGCAAAGACTTTCATGTCTCAATGTTCCTTGCTGCCGTCTTTCTATATTTTCCATGGGATTAGTACCTAGAACCAAGACAGCAATTAATTATATACTACATATAATCAGTAGCTTCCTAGGCTGTTACCTGGTGAGTCTCTTTTTTAGGTTCTAGTCTGAAATAATACATGATTCTTGTGGCCCGTGTTGATTTCTGGAAGGCTGAGGAAGTTTCTAAAGAATCAAGAACAAGAAAAACAAAAAGGTGGGTTTTTTTTTTTTAAGCAAGAACTTTAGAAGGTCTTCCGATTTCTGAGTATAAGTAGCTGTAGGTGCATCTTGTAAAACTCCCATAAAATATTGGCAGAGAGACTATGGCATAATTAGAGAATGGGTGCTGAGTGTGCTGGAAGAGGTGGCGAGACAGTCACTTCACTCCACCAGTGCCTACAAAATATCCCATGTGCCAGAGCTGAGTGAAATCCTCAGCACTGGCTCTGTGTAATGCTTGGGTGCAATTCAGATGTTTTCAATTGGAAATTGAATAGCAAATAAATTTGAATTTTCAACGGCACAATTAATGACACATTCGTTGTAGAAAAATTAGAAGATGCAACTAAGAAAGCAAACAGAGAAAAAAGCTATATCGCTTGCAATCCTGTTTAATGGAGGTAACAACTGTTAACATTTCAGTGGATACCCTGTTTTCCCTTTCTTGTAAAAATCATGTCTTCTCATTTTATGTATTTGTATTCTCATTGCCACCATCGAACATTATAGATGAGAAAAGAGCTAGCAGTAATGTTGCTGATGAGTGAGAATTGTGAGGGTTAATTCTCTTACATGGTGTTTCACATTTTCATCTTAATTTTAATTTCACATTTGGTGTGTTTACAGTTTTAAGGGAAAATTCATGTTCTTGGTTTCAAGTGGCATCATTCATGGGCTAATGTTTTTCTAACTCCTCCCCTCTTCATCTTCTTCCAGCTGTGCCAGGTAATTCCATATTTAGGCACAATTCTTAAACAGTTATTGTTAAGACTTGTGTAGTGGCTCACACCTGTAATCCCAGCACTTTGAGAGGCCGAGGCAGGTGGATCACTTGAACTCAGGAGTTCAAAACCCTGTCTCTACTAAAAATACAAAAAAATTAGCTGGGCGTGGTGGCAGGCACCTGTAATCCCAGCTACTCGGGAGGCTGAGGCAGGAGAATCGCTTGAACCCAGGAGGCGGAGGTTGCAGTGAGCTGACGATGTGCTACTCAGCCTGGGTGACAGAAAGTGACTCCGTCTCAAAAAAAAAAAAAAGATTGTTAAGAGGAAACTTCCAACATGGTAAAATAGGTAGGCCATCCTAGTTTCAATAAATGAGTATATTTCTTCCTTTTATTGAAAATCCTGAACATCTTGTCAATTTTTTTTTTTTTTTTAGACAGAGTACCTCCTAGGTTCAAGTGATTCTCATGCCTTAGCCTCTCAAGTAGCTGGGATTACAGGCATGCACCACCACACCCAGATAATTTTTGTTTTTTTTGTTTGTTTGTTTTTTGTTTTTGAGTTGGAGTCTCGCTCTGTCGCCCAGGCTGCAGTGCAGTGATCATGGCTCACTGCAAGCTCCGCCTCCCCGGTTCATGCCATTCTCCTGCTTCAGCCTCCCAAGTAGCTGGGACTACAGGTGCCCGCCACCATGCCTGGCTAATTGTTTTGTATTTTTAGTAGAGACGGGGTTTCACCATGTTAGCCAGGATGGTCTCGATCTCCTGACCTCGTGATCCGCCTGCCTCGGCCTCCCAAAGTGCTGGGATTACAGGCTTGAGCCACCGCACCCGGCCAATTTTTGTATTTTTAGTAGAGGCAAGGTTTCACCACATTGACCAGGCTGTTCTCAAGCTCCTGGCCTCAAGTGATCCACCTGCCTTGACCTCCCAAATGCAGTGATTACAGGCATGAGTGAGCCACTGCACCCAGCTGTCAAAGATGTTTATGGGTTAGAAATTACTGGCCAGGCGCGATGGCTCACGCCTCTCATCCCAGCACTTTGAGAGACCGAAGCGGGTGGATTACGAGGTCAGGAGACTGAGACCATTTTGGCCAACATGGTGAAACCCCACCTCTACTAAAATACAAACAAATTAGCCAGGTGTGGTGGTACGTGCCTGTAATCCCAGCTACTTGGGAGACTGAGGCAGGGGAATTGCTTGAACCCGGGAGGCGGAGGTTGCAGGGAGCTGAGATCGCGCCACTGCATTCCAGCCTGGTGACAGAGCAAGACTCTCTCAAAAAAAAAAAAAAAAAAAAGACTGACTGGGTGTGGTGGCTCACACCTGTAAATCCCAGCACTTTGGGAGGCTGAGGCAGGATGATTTCTTGAACCCAGGAGTTCAAGACCAGCCTGGGCAACATAGCGAGACCTCATCTTTACTAAAAATAAAAAAATAGCCAGGTGTGGTGGCACATGCCTGTGGTCCCAGATACTAGGAAGGCTGAGATGAAAGGTGAGCCTGGGAGGTCAAGGCTGCAGTGAACCATGATCGCACCACTGCCCTCCAGCTTGGGCAACAGAGCGAGACCCTTTCTCAAAAAAAAAAAAAAGAAAATAAAATAAACTACCAGTATTATTAGTAGTAAGAGTAGTAGAAGTAATAATAATAGCAATGGAAAATTTATGGAAAGCCTCTGCTCTCCATACTCATCCTTAGTACTGTACCTGTGTTAGTACAGTTCCTTCTCACAAGCACCCTGTGAGCTAAGTACTTTTAAAATACCTGTTCTACACAGGAAGAAACTTAGCTGCCCACGCTCGTTCACACAGCTTACGACTGTACAAGCCCAGATTTCACCCTACATCTGCCCGACTCCAGAGCCTGAGCTCTTCATCAGAGCTCTCAAGCATCTCTTACTGTGTTTGTTTATTGTGGTGATGATCAGTTCATTCTGAGAGGATTTCTCCCATTTTGCCTGCTCTCCTTCCCCATTGAGTTTCCTGAAATGTTTTGTCATTCAGAATCATTCCACTTCAACCCAACTTTTCTTGCTGAGTTCAGAAAGCAAATACTAAGTATTCCCATAGACAGCAGCTTTTCCATTTCCACCCTCTCCTATTTTCAGATGGAGCCCTTATTTGTAGCAGATGTACCTAATTTTACACTTAAGCAACTGCGCCTTGTAACTTAGGTTGGTTTCATTTCATTTCAACGGGAGAGAGTCCTGCTTCACACCTGTTGCAGTGTGTCCTTCCAGTGAACACCCAAGCCTGGCACCGTCAGACCGAAGTTAGCCTGATTCCATCTGTTTCTAAAACACTTTGATTGGAAGGCCTTTGTTTTCTTTCTTTCTTTTTTTCTTTTGTTTTTGTTTTTGAGACAAGCCTTGCTCTGTTGCCCAGGCTGGAGTGCAGTGGCACGATCTCGGCTCACTGCAACCTCTGCTTCCCAGGTTCCATTGATCCTCTTGCCTCAAACTCTTTAGTAGCTGGGACTACAGGCGCCCACCACCACACCCGGCTAATTTTTTGTATTTTTAGTAGAGATGGGGTTTCACGATGTTGGCCAAGCTGGTCTTGAACTCCTGACCTCAAGCTATCGGCCCACATCAGCCTCCCAAAGTGCTGGGATTATAGGCATGAGCCACCGCAGCCGCCCCCCGCCCTTTTTTTTTTTTTTTTTGGGTTAGCCTCTTGCTCTGTTGCCCTGGCTGGAGTAGTACAGTGGTCCAATCATAGCTCACTGCAGCCTTGAACTCCTGGGCTCAAGCAATCCTCCCACCCCAGCCTCTCAAGTAGGTGAAGCTACAGGCACATGCCACCAGGCCCAGCCAGCAGGCCTTTGTTTTATCCAGAAATAGCAGAAATTCGGCAGTGCCTCTGGTGGTGACGTTTGCAGCATACTATAGGCAATAAAGCTAAGGCATTAGGGTCCTGAAGGATCTGAACCATACCTCCAGCACAGAAAACTTTTCTGATTGCTGTCTCCTTTGACTGGTCAGGGGGACGGAAGTATTGCTTCTAAGAACGGGGAAATCTGGGTTTATTAATAAGGCTGCACATAATAAATTGCAAGTAAGTAGTGGTGGTTGCAATTGATATTTTATAGACAACTGAAAAGCAGCTATTTTGGGTTTGACATGGTCCCCTTTATTGCTCTTGTGTTTGGGAACATGGAACCAGAAGACTTAAACTGTCGACTTTCTCCAGGTGCCCCAAACAGCTGTCACACACTGACAGGACGAGGGAAATACCTTCTGTGTTTTCTTAGGATTATGTAACAGGCTTGAACCCTATTCTGACCAACAAAAATGTATTTGGATAAAATATTTCTGGTACCTTGTGTTTCTTGAGGAAATTATTCACCCAGCTTCACTGATTAATGAGTTAGTCCTTTTGAAGTTGCCACAGTTACTTTCGTTATTTTAATAACTGGGGAGAGTGGATTATTTTGCTTCAAGCGTGATTAGCTCTGTTGAGAAAATGTCCTTTGCTCCCTGAGTGGTATTTTGTGTTCCTGTGTCTGTGTCTCACCTGCTTTGCTCACATAGAACACCACTCCAGTCAACCAAGAACAATTGCTTAGCATGATAAATAAAAGATAGTACTCACAAACGAGGTATGATAGGACTTAGGGTAGGAGTTTTAAAGATTCATAACCTACAAGTCAAACTATGTACATTTCCCTAGCAGCAAAAGCATATATTTGTTTCCGGCTTAGGAAAGTCTTTACCTTTCATGGCTTATGTTATGAAGTCAGCTGATTACCCGGAGTCCGTGAGTCCTTGCTTTACCATGAAATCACTAACATGTTAGTTGGTCACCATTCTGGATCGGCACAAAAGCCCAAATAACTAGGCTACAGAGGATCATTTTTAGTCTGTCTTTATCTCTCTCTCACCTTTGAAAAACAAGCTGATGGGTCTGCTTTTGAAAAGAACAGTGGAAAAGGCTGAAAAGCAATCTTATTTGAAGAAAAGTCATCAATTGAAAATCTCCCAGTTTTGGGGCTGCTATTGGAGAGGCAGGGAGCCTTCATTCCTTGAAGGTGTCATCGTGGCCACATACGTGTTGTCAGTGCAAAAAAGAGACACACATGATGGGCCAAAGAAGTAAGTCAAGCTCTTTTGATTCCCAGAATGAGAAATGAAGTACATGCATGTTTCTGTGTGGCTTACATATTTGCCCCTCAAGCTACTTTGAAAGTCCAAAATAGGCCAGGTGCGGTGGCTCAAGCCTGTAATCCCAGCACTTTGGGAGGCCAAGGTGGACGGATCACGAGGTCAGGAGTTCGAGACCAGCCTGGCCAACATAGTGAAACCTCATCTCTACTAAAAACACAAAAAATTAGCGAGGCGTGGTGGCAGGCGCTTGTAATCCCAGCTACTGGGGAGGCTGAGGCAGGAGAATGGCTTGAACTGGGGGGCGGAGGTTGCAGTGAGCTGAGATCACGGCGCTGCTCTCCAGTCTGGGCAACAAGAGCGAGACTCCATCTCAAAAAAAAAAACAAAAAACATTTATCTACTCCAACTTGGTCATACCTGCAATCTGCTGTGTCCTTGATTCTTCTACCCTTCTCTTCCTACCCTAGGGTATATTGGTGTGTGTGTGTGTGTGTGTGTGTGTGTGCATGCATGTGCATACATTGTGTATTCGCTTTGCTCCTTATTCCTTATCTGTAGAGTCATAGAATTTCTAAAATTCCTTAGATGATCCAGACTCACATTTTATGGATGAAGAAACTAAGCTCAGACAAAATAAAGGCTTTGTCCTTTGATTAACTTTTGCATGGATGCCCCTGATGTATTCAGAAACAGTCTTGTGGGGTATGATGTGGACCCTTCCATGATCTGTGAAGATGGATGAAATCAGGAATTTTATTTCTATGGTACTGACACTATTAACAACTACAATTCATACATAGGGTATGTGTGTATTACTATGTACATGTATGTCTGTGTTTTCCTGTTTGTTTGTTTGTTTGTTTGTTTTTGAGACAGGATCTTGCCATGTTGCCCAGGCTGGAGTGCAGTGGCTATTTAGAGGCACCGGGGCTCAAGCAAATCTCCTGCCTCACCCTCCCCAGTAGCTGGGACTACAGTTGCATGCCGCTGCACCCAGCTTACTCTTAAATTCTCACTATCAGTTATTGGGAAGTGGGTTTTTCCCCCCTCCACAGTAATCTTTCTACAATAAGGATCTGTAAACTCTAAATTTTCTTTAAGTAGTAAAAAAATTGTTTTTGGCTTTGGAGGCTGTTCTTTCTGTCACAAATACTCCATATGAAAGCAGCTATAGATCTTACATAAATAATGGATCTGGCTGTGTTCTAGTAAAACTTTACTTACAAAAACAGAGGACTAGGGCAGTAGTTTGCAAAACCCTTCCTAGACCATGCATAGATGGGTATTTTTTCTGTGTAGAGGGTGGTAAAGTTCCCCTGCTAATCACATGATACTGTAAGATTGGTAACTTGATTTTGTCACTTTCTTCTTCAACAACAATTACAACAAAAACTTCCCCATTTCATCCTTCCCACCATGGTTGGTTTCCCAACTCCCATTCCTTAAAGCTTCCTTCATTGTGGTTTTCCTGATGACTTCAAGCCCATGTTTTCTTGAATGCTGTTGGAAAGAGGCTTAGACTTCCCAGAATATGCCAGCAATCCCTGGTGAGATGACTTCAGCCCTCATCTCCACGTCTAATTGTTATCAGCCATGCAGGAGATAACCTCGGTAATTCCTTACTAGATATTCATAGTCTTCATGAACTGGCCTATTGTCACCCACACCCCCACCCTCACTTTAAAGTTGCCTTTCACTGAATTTCTAACTGGAATGTGTAGCATCTTAACTTTGGCCTAGGCCTTCTGCTTCTCCATGTCTAATGTATGGTTTTACTAATGTATGACAGCTAATATGTTGCATCAGAAGATCATGCTATCCTATGTTTGCAGGACTTTTTATGCAGGGCAAGAACTAAGGCAAAAAGTGTGTGTGTCTGTGTGTGTGTGTGTGTGAATTTTTTTTTTTTCTAAATTGAGGCAGTTCCCATTCTAGAAATTTTGTGAATAGAGTCAGGCTGATTGGGTAGTGATCGTGAGGAGAAGAGAATGGAGACTGGGGTTGAGACAGTCTCATGAAATATCTTACTGGCTGATTATTCCTATCCAACTATGATGATTTTTCAGAAATCTTTAGGGATACTGACTCATTTTCTTAGGCAATAGATGAGAAACTTTCAGTAGAGGGGGAAAAAAGGTGACCTCTGGACCAATAGGGAAAAAAAAGCACTCTCTCAAGTTTGCAAAATGCATGGGCTCTTGCAAAAAATCTGAGAATGTTGATAGAGGTTTCAGCCAGCCTGAGTGTTGCTGCTGTAACTTACCCTGTGATTTGAAGCAAGTCACTCACTCTTTGAGCCTCTGGATACGACTTCATTTCTAAGTTTACTTTTGCCTCTGAAACTGTATGTTGCTTCTCCTGTCTTAAGTTTCTGAGTAAACTAGAAATCAGACTCAGTTTGAGACAACTGGTGCTTCAGTAATTTTGGGGAAAGGTGGTACCTCACAAATCAGTGGGCAGGGCAGCCCTTTAAAAATGGAATTCCAGGCAGCTAACGAAATTTCCCAGCAACAAGTAAAAATACCAACAGTGAATCCAGAAGGAAGAGGGAAGGAAGATAGAAGGAAATCCTCATTTTGATCACAGGACCAATCAACAAGGTGGGATGCAGAACTCTTGGTGAGAAAACCTAGGATTCGGAGTCCATGCCCTCCTGCCTTCTGTCCTGGTGACCTTAGGCAGTTGCTTAGCCTCAGTTTTTTCATCTGTAAAATAAGGTTAATAATAACTGCCCTGCACACCTCAGAGGAGTATTAGAGGAAGCAAGTGAAGTGTTATAGGTCAAAATGCCTGGTAAGCAATGAAACACTACGTAAATGTAGGTGTCACCATTATTGGATGCGATTTTCATTTGCTTTACATTCTTTGAGACTCTCACATATTTTGAAACCCGATGGATTCCCTCGAGACCCTTCATGTTGTTGTAGGACTGCAGGGATTTAGTTCCTTGGGATTTCTGTTGAGTAATTCTGCACATAACCAACAGGGCATTAAAAAGCAGGCATATTCTATTTTTCCAAGATTTTTGTTCTTTTCCTTTAGTGTAATATATCAGAAACTTTTCATTTTATAACAAAAAGCACTGTTTGTGAATTTTCTTGTATTAAAAAAAAAGTAATGGAGGACTACCCTCGAGCTTCCAGAAAACAAAAGCCACGATATCCATGATTCAGCAAAGGAGGCTACATGAGATTTGGCAGGAAGGATAGCAGGTTGGGTTGTTACTTATCAAAGGAATATTTGCTGTTGGCCTTAGTATAATAATGTTAATGAGATTATTAGGTGGGGGAGATTTTTAATACATAATTGATAAGGATTAGAAAGTGCCTTTTCTGCAAATAAACTTCAGAATAATTAATATTCATGGACTCTGTTTGTCAACAGAAAAATGTAAATGAAGAGCCGGTCCCATCACCAGACACACGTCCTGAAGGACATCTGTAAGATAGGGTTAAAGATAGAAAAGGTGAATGCAGAGGCCTGGCCCAGACCCCAGCCCTGCGTGTCAATACAACTTTTCACTTTGTTACATACACATTTTCCAGTCTGTGTCTCCCTCTGAAAGAAACCCTGAAATTCAGGTTGCTAATAGATTGTTGGTTGCAAGTATGAAGGACAGAGGAGGTAAGAGAGAAGGCAACTTGCTAATGCAAAAGCAGTGTACTGAAAGTCACTTTTATTTCTTATTTATAATCTACATGCACACTCTGGATAATAGATGACACTGCTCATTCAGTACTTTAACTTCAAAGCAGAGAGAAGCCATGGATGACAGAGCCGGGAGCGGGAATACAAAGGTACTAACAACAAGAGGAAAAATGCCTGTTTACGGGATTGCATTTGTTAGCACGCTCTCTTCAGATATTGTTCCCCCAGGAATAGCGAAAATATGTGCAGCGCGAACAATGATTTAACATCTGAAAATGGTACTTAAAGAGTTTCTATCTGGTAGTAATGTGATGAAGGCTTCTGAAGGGAACCTGGGGACTTCATTTCTTCTATTTATCTATATGTCTCTCTGGTTTTAGTGAGCGGTAATTGCATATTTAACCCCTCAAATAGCTTTAACCCTCACGATGCCAACTTTTTACCCTGTATAAAATGTGCTTTTATCCCAGCAAAGGCAGACTCAGAAATTCCCTAGCCAAAAAATTATTTAAATTAAAAAAAAAAAAGTGAGTGTGTGTTTGTATGAATGGATGGAAGGCTGGATGGATGGATGGCTGAAAAGAAGTTATAGCAGCATTTTGCAGTTAGTTTTAGGTGAAGAATCATGCCCACCTTCCTGGTTTGGAAGAAGACCAGTTAAAGTACAGATATTATAAAGAGTGAAAACTCAGACAAAAAGAAGAAAAGAAAGACGGACTAAAACAACTGTGTTTTTATTTTGAATTCATTGTGGCTGGAGCTCAGAGAGGAAAGAGACGGCCCCATGGAAGGAAGTTGTAGATGGACGCTGAATCAAGAGTATAAATTTGCCGCATGCCTCAGCAATATGGTTTTCTCAATTAGTGGTCGTTCTGGGAGGCCTGCTTAACAGCTTATGCGAAACAAATATTAACACAAATTGTATAATTACATCAAAATCCCAAATTCCTCAAAGATGCAAAATGGTTTTCAGCTAAGAATACGCGAGCAATAAAACATCCTATAGTCAAAAGAAGCACACTCCAAGGAAACCATGAAGACTGAATCCGAGCGACTTTCACAGTTTATTTTCATGGTATTTAAATTATGATACCAGTGGGTATTTTTAATTAGTGTGCACTTGTCTACATAAGCCATGTTGGCAAATTTGACTCATTCATACAGTAGTTGCTGTAAAAGAGGCCAGCACAGCCTGCAGGAATTAAAATTAAAAGTTTCTGCAAGCTGTTGTCGACATGACCATATCTCATTAACTTTAAAAATGGAGATTATTTGCCTGAAAGCTTGATTTGACTAGCAGTAATCAAATATTAGGCTCAACGGAGTGAGGGCGTGGGGGGAGCGTCATTGTTGTGATATATACCGCTAAGTGTTTTGCAGTTCACTTTAAATAGCAATATAAGATTTTTGTTTTGACAAAAGGGATAGGAAAGAGAAACACAGACATATGGCCTTGAAAGTATTATTAGGACAGTTTTATTTTAGATTAAGACTCATTATTTACTAAGTTTGCTGAAGATAAATACGATTGTGCTGATTACCAGTTCTTCTCTCATTAAGCAGGCTGATTAATTATCTGGAGTAGCTCCCCCTGCTTGATCAAAGTTTAAGTATTGGAAATGGGGCCTATCTCGTGATTATCTTTTCTTTTTTCAATGCTAATTGGCATGAAACTTAAATTTGTACATTCGATTCATCCCATCGTTTTAACTAAATATGATGGAGGTTGCAAAATTGTGCGTAAAATGAACCAAAATAGAAGAGCCTTCTTCTTATCTACTCTTTAAATAGCTTGTTATTTGAATTACATATCTGAGCAAAAAATCTTTTTTTTTTCCAGTAATTTTTTAGCCAGTAATTAAGGAGCCTAATGTTGAAAACCTAAAGTAACTGAAATATGGTAGACATGGGCTCATTTTAGACCCTGTTTTATATTTTCTCAGGCACAAAAGAACATTTCTAATGCATAAGGATAAACTATAAGATGAAGATACATTTGCGGGGTGGGGGGGGGGAAGGAAAGATAAAAGGTGCAGTTAAACAAAAGCCAGAAGATAAAGTCTTACACCTTTTTATGTCTTTGAACTGAGAACATGCTCTGCATTTTACTAAAGGAACATGAGGCTAGAATGTAAGTAACTGGTTTTTGCATTAGGCTCTCCCTGGAGGTAGCAGAAAAATATCATGTCCCTGCATGAAATGTGAATGTGAAATCTACCAGAAAGAAATATTTATGACCATTTTATGCTTGATTAGGCTTGGATGACATCTGTTAGAAGACAGGGACTGGACAAAGAGAGAGACGCTCGGGGGCAAATGTTAACGGAGTTGTTTAGAAGACGCTAGGGCAGAGGCGTCCATTTACTGCCAGGCAAAACACAGGAATTGTGTTAGCAAGAGTGCAGCTGACAGGCGTCCACTGTGATGGAGACACGGTAAACTGACTTGATGAAATAGTCAAATACAGCTGTTGATAGTCACGGCATCACCTCAGTTTATGAGCAGGTATCTATGCTTAACCCTGATCCAGTAACTTCCAGGATGCTGGCACCTTAATCAAGTTACATAAATGTGACTCAGCTGTAAAAAGAGCTCATCTTCCTTTTTCAAGTGAGTTTTACGCTCTCCTCCCATGCGGGCTCAGCAGCACTGAGAAACTCTTCTCTATTTCTCTGTGAAAGGAGAAGTAATTAAATCGCAAAGTTACCTCTGTACCCGTCTATAACCTGTCTCTTTCCTTATCTTAAGTTTCCCCTGTTTAAAAAAAGAAAAATCTAGGCCCCTTGGTTCTATAGAAGTACTTCATCACTTTAAACAGTGCAAATGTTTGCCTAAAAACGGGGGAAAAAAGTTTTCCAGCACTGGCAAACATTTTATCAATTGTTAAACATTTCACTGTTCAAGTAAGTGCTGTTTGTCTGAAGAAATGGCTCTACCAAGAGTGGAGGTATGAGCAGTTATTTCATTCTGGTTCTTTTCCCAGCTTCTTTTCCTGTAAATTTTCTGTCTGGAATGCTGATGGGAAATGTTATTTTGTTTTTGTTTGCAGCAGTTCTGTTGTTTTGATTTTGTCTGAGTGGTATGGAAAACAGTACGTCACTTAGAGTGGGTGTTTTGTCTACCGGCCATTTGGCCATTGCACATATATTTCTCATACTTATTACATGATGACAAGGGAACCGACAAGGCACAATTTTCCAGTTGAATTTTTCTTTCCAGTTTAATAATAGTGAAAAAAGAAAACAAAGTTAATAGATTTAGCAGTTTGATGGTACTCATGATGTGATAGCTGACTTTGTTTTTTTTTTTTTTTTCTTTTAAACTCATTCCTTGTGGTTAAGGAGGTATTTAGGTAAAGGTCAGATTAATGCATACATCAGTTTCTATAATAAACTGTATGTGGTTACAGTGTTTCACATTTTGCATAGAGTTGCGAAATACGGTAATTTAAGCAGGAAAATTCATAAAAGGATAATAAACAATTTTAACGTCATTCCTATGATTAGCCTGGGGTACTCTTGCCCTGGTTTTAGGCCACATGTAACAAACCTCTATCAATAAATGTGTCTTAATTAAAATTATTTGAAATGAAATTTGGATGAAAACCCAGCATACAAATCTCAAAGAATAACTTAAGGCTGTTTGCTGGCTCAGTTTGGACATGCTTTATCTGAAATCATTCTCAGCATTTGCAATGTTAAGGAACATATTGCAGGAGTGTAGAAGTTAGCTCTACAAGTAAGTAATTTTTAGTGTAATACAAAAATATAAAATGGAAACCATGATTAATTTTTCAGTTTCTCTCTGCAGGTATCTAATCATTGTACCCATGGACCGCCAGAGGCTCCCATTAAACATTTAAAATGCAAGAGGAAGGTAGAATCCAAAAGATGGGATTTGGGATTAAATAATGTAAAATAACTGCAGGGCAGTAATGAAGTAAAAGCTATTGGTGCAGTAAGACATCCTCTTAAGACTTTCTTGGGATCCACTTAAAATATTGACACTGACACACAGTGTCAGAGATTTGATATAAATAAAATTATTTGTAACTGATTAAGTTCTAAAACCATGTTTTTCATCTTTCTGACATTAGCTTTCACCAAATAATAATAATCAATAATAATAACAACATCAACAAGAAACTATCAGAAAAGCTCTCTGAAAATTCACACGTGCTCTCTTACGCTTTAAATACTGCCCTGTTATTAAAGGATTTTGCCTGCAATGTTATACTAATGTATGTTGCTTCTTCCTTGAGGATTTTAGTTATAGATGGGGAAACGCAATGGTTGGGGGTTACCTGTGTATGTACAGAGTGATTTTCTTCAAATCAAGGGAACTTTTATAATCTGAAAGAAAGGGACATCACCGCCTTCGTATATAAAAGCTGTCAGTGCGGTCCAGCCGGGCTTCTCCAGGCTCTGCTGTACTGTCTTTATCACTTTGCTCAGTTCCACATAATAACATCTTCATCTGAGATTGCTGTGGCGCAGGGGAACTGCATTTGTTGATCAAATTTGGCTGGATAACACTGTGATCTCGTATCCTGAAGTGCGGAGATGTGCCTGGAATATGTAAGTGCAAAGCTGGCCTCTTGATTGATTGATTCTGCCTGTCACAGAACAAGATAACCGGATCAGTAAATACCCTGTGCACTTCAACATCATCTCCACAATCAAAAGTGAGGGCATCACGGGGCTGGAAAACACTGGAGCATGATGGGAATGCACACAATTCAGAAGGATCGTCAAGAACATATATATGTACACACACACAGAGAGAAAATAAAATTCTTTGTGTGTGTTTTTGTTTTTGTTTTTTGTTTTTTTAAGAAAAGGACAGCATTAAAAAAGTATTTTCTGTGTGTTTAGAATGCTTTCTGGTTGTAAAAGTAGTTTATTTTGCAGCAGTCATCTTGGAGGTGTTCAGCATTTATCATAAAAAGTTGTTATTCAAGTTTTGTTTACAGAAGAGATTTAGAATGCAGATTAGGGAAACAGAGCTGGAGAAGAGGCCAGTAGTGGTCTCAAGCACAAAAGGGGCTTGCACCCAAGAGTTGCTCCTATTAAAATAAACAAGAAGTTTAAACAGATGGGCCAAACACATGTAAACAAGTTGTTTAAACTTTTTACTAAATTCCCAGGGAGTGCCTTTCAAAATTAGCATGGGTTGCCAAATTTGGTGTCTAATTACACAGAAAGTTCAAGAAGAGTTTAAAGAATGGAACTGCGTGAATCTTTGGAAGATGGGGGCCTTAACAGGTCTCCAGGTGTCATTAATGATTCATGGCTCTGTGATGGTCACGCTAGCGGCTCTTGTCACCCCCCACTTGCTTGTGTTCCTCTCATGTACTTGTCTTTTCCTCTCATAAGACTATAAGCTCCTTGAAGGCAAGGGCTGCCTTTTCTTCCTGTGTCTGTGCCCCCATTTTCCTGGAAGACTCCCTGCACATACTACACAGAAAATGGCAAGTGGGCGAAGGAGGCGCTAAGTATTGGGCTGTCTTCTTAAGTGTTTCTCAGAGTGATTGTTACTTCCCAAGATATTATTGGTCACCAGAATTTGGCTAATGTTTTAACCTAGAGTCATTCTTTTGGGGAACTTGTTTTCTTAATGTCAAGCAATCCAGTGAGAATGTTTAGCTTTCTGTCTTCATACAAAGTGAAAGATTGAGTTCAGTTGCTCAAACGTGGTGCTTCTGTTACCACCAGCAACACAGTTACTTGATGATCACGTTGCTTCTCATTCTACAACCTGGACTAGTGACTGATGGAGCCTGTTGCCTGCCTCACCTATGAATTTTGCACAGACCTCCAAGTGGTTCATGGCATGCCATGTGGCATTCTGGTTGTCTCGGATGCCTCTGGGTGGGTGATGTCTAGACCATTCTGGCCATATTTTTTTCTTTTTTTGTTTTGTTTGGCTTAAATCGACACCTGTACCCCTCCTAGTTTGCCTCCATGGACCACATGGCAAATTTAAGGCAAGGCAAGGTGGGGTTTAGAACCAGCCATTAAGACAAGAAACTTCTGTCTTCGAAGAAATTTCTCCCGTGGAAGGAAGGTATACATTAGTTAAAACAAACATTTCAATAGAAATTTTTATATAGCGAAACCAGCTCTCACACTTAAGAAAAAATTATTACCACTTTTGAAATGTCTGGTTAGTCCTTTGTGACTGACTTGTTTTTTATTCGAAATGATTAAAAATGCCTTTTGGCAGAATTGGTCTCCTTAATTTTTTGAATATAAAGAAAGCTTAAATGAGGTAAATGTTCATTAAACACAAAAACATTTGTGAGGTGCTGATCATTTTAGAGAAGTCATTCTGGGAAACAGGTTTTGATTTTTTTTTTTTTTTTTTTTTTTACAAAAAAATAGCTTTCAATTTGGTAAAAGCTATTCCTAGTAATGTTTTATAAAATCATTTTCTTTTCAGGGTGTGTTTTATTTCCTTTCCATCCCTTTCAGGAAAGAGAAAGTGTTTTATTGGATATTTTTGTTTCAGTCCTTGTTTCCATTATTTTTGCCAAAATTCATGGGAGTTCACTTTCCGTTTAAATGCCTGAAATATTCCTTGAAGAATCTACATTTTGGGATAGCTAGGAAAAAGGCTATGTAAATTTGTTTAAGGGCTATGTAAATTGGTTTAAGGAAGAAAATAACAGTTGTAACTCTGGTCATCTTAACTACTCTCTTTTTTCTTTATAACTTTGGAGGCAAATAATTTCAAGTATAATGCGCTGGAATGTAGGAAGAGGGGGGACATTGGATTTGAAGTTCAAAGAAAGTTTGCTGTTGGTTGTGTGATAAAACATTTCTTAGTTTCCGAATGAAGGGAGAAAGTATGCTTTATTCATTGAAAAAATGGTCAATAGATTTATTATAAGAAAACATAAAACAGGTCTCTAAAAAACGTGTACTCGTGAAGAGATTAGCTACAAGATTTTGGTGAAAATAATCTTTCCCCTTTTGTGAATAGACTTTCTATAAAAATGTATTAGTCTCTGGGAATTAATATTGGGAAGTTTCTGTTCAAATTCCATTCACTGTTTCTAGCAATGTGTTTTCTCCTTTGGAGCCAACTGTGCTTTCATTACTTTAAATACAGCAGTCGGGACCGGGCGCTGTGCCTCACGCCTATAATCCCAGCACTTTGCGAGGCCGAGGCGGGCAGATCATGAGGTCAGGAGATCGAGACCATCCTGGCTAACATGGTGAAAACCTGTCTCCACTAAAAATACAAAAAATTCTCCGGGCGTGGTGGCGGGCGCCTGTAGTCCCAGCTACTCCGGAGGCTGAGGCAGGAGAATGGCATGAACCCGGGAGGTGGAGCTTGCAGTGAGCCGAGATTGCGCCACTGCACTCCAGCCTGGGCGAGTGAGCGAGACTCTGTTTCAAAAAAAAATAAAAAATAAAAAATAAAAATAAATAAATAAGTACAGCAGTCTAAGTTGTAGGTAGCATCCATGTTTATTTCTAGCCCTAACATGGAAGAGAAACCATCTGATTATATGGGCTACTCATTACTTTGGAACCAACTCTATTTCTTTATTTGGGGATTGGACTGATGGCTTGGGATTGAGCTTTCGTCTGTGCAGAATTTTACAGACAGACTCGTGTTCTGCCAGGCAGACATTCAGCCCTTGATCTTCTCACAGTCGCCATTGTGAAGGAGAGCAAGCCCTTTCTCCACACTCTCTGTGGACTGCTTTCTAACTTTTCTATTGTCATGGGAGAAAAATTTAAAAACTGATTAAAAGGGGGCAAGTGCATGGCTTCTATGAAAACTCTGCCGCTCTAAACTGTGGGACTGCTTGAAACTGTTTGTTTTGGCTGGCCTCGGTGGCAAGACTGACATATTTATGTAGCAAGCTCACATGTAATATTTAAGTTGGAATTTTACACATAGGAATGATGAACTAAACAGAATATAAGGTTTTGTTGTTGTTGTTGTTTCCCTGCTTGTTCTGAAATGTGAGAAAATATCGAGTTGACAAGTTTCAACATGGTCACCTCTTGTTTGGCCAGCACAATTCATAATTAGCCAAATTCCTTGATAATGCTGCAGAGATTGGGCACTGAGCAGCCGCCACGTTTGCTATGCAAGAGAGTTAATAAAATTTTTCAGTGCTGGAGGAAAGCTTATATACAGTAGTCTGTTTGTCCTGTGTTTCCACCACCTGAGTCACAGCCAAAAAAGCAATTGTCTACTACATATTTCAAACAGATGCTGAGGGGTAGAAAGGGTGACCAGAATTCACAGCAATAAAATCCTGCTCTCTAAGTTCCCTTGAAGGAAGTGAACTCATAAAATTTTTGCTGCTGACTTATTTGTCCACTCCTTTGAAGTATTTAACATTAATTTCACCTATAAATCATTGGCACCTCAATTTTTCATTGAAGTATCAGGACTGTTAAAGACATACCCTGGATGTGCCTGGAAAAAAAGATTTGGGAAGCAGATCCACTAATTTAACTGTTATTCACGTGCATCGTTTTTATTGAAACCAATCCTAGTTACCGTCAAAGTTCTCTAACTCAAAGTCCGTTTTCTTTCTAGTTTGTATTTGTTTGTGCATATAATTACAGAAAACACATTTTAGATGGAACATCAGCTTGCTTTTTTCAGTTTCTTTCTGTTGCATTGATACATCTTCTAATGGGGAAAGACATATGATGGTACTTGGAAAAATGATGACAGCCGTAACTGGAATAATAAATGCTACCGGGAAGATTTTATCAAATGTAAAAAATAAAAATGAAGAGATCAGCCTTCAACTCAAGTACCCAGTAGCTAGACTATCAGTAGACAAGGTCTCCTACCTCATTAATCTGTGGGCTTTGATTAATTAACATATGTGAATAAAGGGGTACTATGTTCCAAAGGAAGCTTTTTGGGTTCTTTTTCCACATGTTGGCAAGTAACAATGGGTGGGTTATAGGCAATTGCTTATTTCCCAGGCTTTCTAAAATAGCTATTTGCCATCTCTTTACCCCACCTCTTCTCTAATTCCTTAGAGCTCCAAAAACTTTGAAATGACCTCCTTTTAAAAAAGGTTAAAAGATGCCAAGCATGGTGGCTCATGCTTGCAATCCCGGCACTCTGGGAGGCTGAGGCAGGAGGATCATTTGAGGACAAGAGTTTGAGACAAGCTTGGCCAGCATAACAAGACCTTGTCTCTACCAAAAAAAAAAAAAGAAAGAAAAAGGCGCTGGGCGTGGTAGTGCACACTTGTAGTCCCAGCTACTCAGGAGGCTGAGGCAAGAGGATCGCTTGAGCCCAGGAATTTGAGGCTGCAGTAAGCTAGGATTGCGCCACTGTACTCCAGCCTGGGTAAGGAAGTGAGACCTTGTCTGTAAAAATGAAGAGCTCAGAAGAGGTCTCAAAGAAGGGAATGAAGAAACTAATGGGTCCTTTAATTTCCATTTGACAATTTGAGGACTTCCCTGTACTCGATAAAGTAGTTCCTACACACATCACCATCCCCACTCCCCATTTGATTTTTTTTTTTTCTTGGAGACAGTCTTACCCTGTTGCCCAGGCTGGAGTGTAGTGGTGCGATCATAGTTCACTGCAGCCTTGAACTCCCGGGGTCAAGCAATCCTCCTGGCTCAGCCTCCCAAGTAGTTGGGACTCAGGCCTGTGCCACCATGCCTAGAAAATCCTTTTTGAATTATTGTTGGTAGAGATGGGGGTCTCGCTTTGTTGTCCAGGCTGGTCTTGAACTTCTGGCCTCAAGTGGTCCTCATGCCTCAGCCTCCCAAAGTGCAGGGATTATAGGCGTGAACCACGACACCTGGCCCCATTTGATTTTTATCACAACGCTTATTGTTCGCTGAAGTTATCCTAGTTAGATTTGCTTATAATTTTCATGCAGGATATTATCTTGACCCCTTCGCAGGACCTGTGACAGGATGACGGGGGTGACCTATTTACTCAGCGTGCCATGCTCAACCCCTTGCAGGAGGGAGCATGTAGGGGAGCAAGTGTGGGAGACGGCCAGCCGCTTTGGCACTAGCAGGAACAGGCCCTTGGCAGCTTGAAGGTGGAGGTGCCTGTGACCTCAAGGCCCCAGAGGGTGTGTTACAGTGCTGTCTTAGCTCTGCCGTCCATGGACAGCAGTATGTTATCAGCTCAGTAAGCCCTTTTCCTCATCGTGTAGGGCAGCTGTCCTCCACCAGCGAGGGCAAAGGGCCACTGTGACAGCCCTTTTGGGTACCTGCACTTGGTGGGTACTGAATTCTTGTCCAGTGCCCAAGAAGAATGAAGTCATGCAGATGAATTGAAGGATGGTAAATGTGGAGAATTTTATTGAGCAATGAGAGCAGCTCTCAGCAGAGAGGGAAGCTGGAAAGGGGCTGGGAAGGGGGCAGGTTGCTCTCCTCTGAAGTCAAGCTGCCTCTCTGCCTCCCTCCTCCAAAGTCAAGTTGCCTCTCTCCAACGTCTAGCCATCTCTGAACTCAAGTTTGCCTCTCCTCGATGTCCAGCCACTTTTCTCCTCTACCAGCTGAGTTTGGGGTCTTTATAGGCCCAGGATGGGGGACAGGGTGGGTTGTAGGTAGTTTTGGAAAAGGCAACATTCGGTTGGAAAAAAAAAATTATTCAGAAAGAACCAATTGAGAGAGAGCAGGCAAACAGAAATAGAAGTTCTCACTTTGGGCTGAGGGTTTCAGGCTTTTCAGCCTGAAGGTGGGGCTTCACCAGAGACCTGCCCCTGTCTAAGTTTCTGTGCCTCCTGTCTCTATCAGTTTGACTTTTGCCACTGAATGTAAGTTCCAATAAGGTGGGGACCTTGTTTATGACGTTCTCTGCTATATCCTTGGTGCTTGACAAATAGTAGAAACCCAATAGATATTGGATTGGAATGGGCAGTTATTCAAAAAGTCTTAACCATCTTAACATTGGATGTCTTAATGGTCCTGGCTCCCCCTTCAGTCAGAATAAAACTTCTAAAAGGATCATATGGACAATGCTTATATCAGAAGAGATGTATGAACAAAGGCTGTGGGAAGCAGTGGTTAATCAGAATTCTGGGCTAGTATTTAGTTGCATTTGTCCTAGTATTTTGGCCAGGTTTCAGTTAGCTAAGCATCTCTTATACCCTGTAATTTAGTATATGGTTTCAGCTCTCCAAATAAGGGCTTGCTAATGGTAAATGTTGTTTAACTTTCTAATTCAGGGGAGCTACCTGTTCAGCAGAATTTTAAAAAATTGTAAGTGATGATTGAAACCAGGTTAAAAAGCACTTAAGGTACATCTGGCTGTATGCTTGGTGTCTACTTCGATTGGCCTGTGGCTATCATTATTCTTTTTGACTCTGCACATAAACTGCAGGTAGGGATTTTTCCTCAATTGGTCCAGAACTGAAACTTATCTATACTAAGGGAGCTTTTCCCTTTTGGGTGGATAATGCATCCTTCTTTTAGTTGCTGTGGTATGAAATGTTGACTCAGTTTCTCTCCAGTACCTTCAGTTATAGGTGCTCATCACTGTTGATTTTTATCTATGTAGTGGTTCTTGTGACTCCCCCATTCCCTCTAAGGACATCTGAATGTGTTGTTAAGTGATGCTAAAATTATAACCACTTAACAGATCTCTGTATCCACTGTTTTTGTTCATCCCACTCATCAAAATTTGGTTATTCTCTGTAAAGCACAACTCTGATGGCATCGTCTTGCTCCCTGTTTCTTAGGAAATTGAGCTTAAATTCCCTTGCTTGACATGCAGGGAATCAGGTGGATTAAAAGTGGCCACACATTCTTTTCCATTCCTTTCTTCAAGAGGTGGAGTCTAAGTGCCTTCTCACATTTACTCTGGGCAGCTGCGCTTTTCACTTGCTTTGGGCAGTAGAATGCAGTGGAAGTGACACTGTGCCAGTTCTAAGCCTGGTGGCTTTCTCTTTGTTCTGTAGGAACATGCTTGCCACTGCTGTGTCAGGAAGCTTGGGCCAAATGGCTGAATGATGAGAGGTCACATGGAGAGAGAGGAGGGAGGATGAGAAAGAGAAAGAGACAGACAGGAAGAACTGAAGTACCCACATCTTGGGGGCCCAGATGAGCTACCAGCTGAATGCAGCTGCATAAATGACCCCAACCAAAGAATCGCCTAGCTGAGCCCAGCCAATCCCCAGAATTTTGAGAAAAAACAAATTGTTATTTTAAGCCTTCTGCGTTTTAGGATAGTTTGTTACAAAGGAATAGGGAACTGAAGCAGGAACCTTGGAAAGCAAGGCTCAATTTATCCTCCCATTCTTATTCTACATTTTCTTAGACCTTCTAAAATGTCAGGCACGTGTGACTCAGAAACCCACAAAAATGATTAGTGCTTCTCTTTGCTTATGCTATATCTTACTCCTAGAATATGTTTATACTCTATGCTTTGTACCTGGGAAATTCCTTAAGTTCAGTCACTCCCTTCTTTGGTCTTTCCTAAGGCCCCCATGACTCAGTGTCTTCTGACCTCTCTCAGGCTTCTGTAGTTCAATCTACATTGGTATGAGGTTGGGGGGAAAGATGATCATTAACTATTTGAGCAAGTAACATTCTCTGTGGAGGCCTTTGTTTCTACATTTGTATTAATTATCTGGCTGATTTTTCAAGTCTCAGCCTTCAGTATTCTAGAACAGATGCCCAATAAAATGCTGTGCATTGGTCATGGAATTGTTGATTTATCTGTGCAGTCCCATGAGGTAACCACTAGCCAATGTAGCTATGGAGCACCTGAAATGTGAGTGCAACTGAGGAACTGACTTCTTTATTCTTATTTAATTGTAATTAATTAATTTAAATAGCCACATGTGGCTAGTTGCTACCATTTGGGGTAGTAGGGTTTTAGAATTCTCTGGAACTCAAGTGGAAATATCTGTTTTCACTTAACGCCAACAGTGGTTTATCACTTGATTTTCACAAGATTATCAGCATTTGCTCTTCAGGATCACTTTTCAGGACCACAGATAAACAACCCGGTGGCCAAAGTTTTCCCAGTACCTGACCAGCTCCCTCTTACCTTAAATTTTCTCTTGCATTTAGAATCCTCACCTCCACCTAGAGCCAATGCTGAGACCAGTTATCTCTAGGAGTATAAATCATCCTTTACCTTTCACCACAGCCCGAACAGAGACCAACAGGCTAGTGTGGAGTTGCAGTGTTTTACAAAACCCCAAAAGGCCCAAGTTGGGGAAAAAAAAAAAAAAAAAGAAATATGTACACAGCAGTGTCAATTGAAAACCAGCCGGGTGGCAAGAACAGTGTAGTGAGGATGGAGCTGCCTTCGGCCCTTTGGTTGATTGGGGACACAGTGGAGATACTGCGAAATTACCTTTTTTATTGGTTCTTGAGCCTTCTGCAGTAAATGCCTCTTCTTGAAGGAAGTGAACAGAATCCTTGTGTTCAGCTTGAACTTAGCACATGTGCATGACCGTTCTACACTTAATCTGTAATTCAGCAGAATCAGGACCTGTGGCTGTCTTACATTTGGGCTAATTTTTCTTATGAGCATAACTGTGTTAATTAGTTCTTCTTTTGCTTATGTTTATTGTCATTAAAAATCAGTGGAAAAGTTGCATCCATTTTATTGTGTTATAAAGTATTATCATTGATAAACCCATTGTGTGTGGATCTTCCTAGATCTTGATTTTTTTTAAACCTCTTGTAAGGTAGGAAATGGAATATTAGTAAAGCCTTCCTGCATTTATGAACCAAAAGTTGAAATATCATAGAAAGGACTGCTGAAGGTCAGTTGGTCTCAACTCCACCTCACTGTACCCAATAAGGGCTATTTATAATCAAAGAGAATGGGTTATTTGTGTAAAAAGCTCTCCAGGAAAAGAAATTCGCCAGCCTCCCTTGATGAAGCTGGGTCCGGTCAAGGAACTTACTCTTGAATCTTACTCAATTCACTTGCTAGCTCTCTTTCTTCTGCTGCAATTTAAGGCAATTTCCTCTGTCCTCTCTTGTTATAGAAAATAACTTGTTGGCATCTCCTTTGTAATAACCTGTCATATACTTGAAGGCAGTTATTAAGTCACCCCTTAGCCTTCTCTTTTTCAGGCTAAACCATCATAACCCTTTTAACCTTTCCTCGGAGGCTCCATTTTCCATCCTCTTAATCATTTTACTTGCCCTTCTCTGGATTCTCTCCAATCTTTTACAGTTTTCTAAAAACATGAAATCAGGAAGGAGGTCCTTTATACGTTGCACTCAGTTTCTGCTGATTTTCATGCGTTGTTTTTCTTTTAATTTTGAAGTACTTTTCAACTTTTTTTTTTTTTTTTTTGAGATAGGGTTCCGCCCTGTCACCTAAGCTGAAGTGCAGTGTTGCAATCATGGCTTACTGCACCTCGACCTCCTGGGCTCCAGGGATTCTCCTACCTCAGCCTCCAGAGTATTTGGGACCAAAGGCATGCGCCATCTCGCCCAGATCATTTTTGTATTGTTTGTAGAGGTGGGGGTCTCCCTATGTTGTCCAGGCTGGTCTCGAACTCCTGGGCTCAAGTGATGACCCACCTTGGCCCCCCAAAGTGCTGGGATTACAGGCATGAGCCACCTTGCTTGGCCCTTTTCAACTGTTTATTTCCACATTCAAGCCAACCTTTGACAACGTAACATATCAGGATTTGTGATCACCATTTACCTTTTTTTTTTTTTTTTTTTTTTGGTCTGTGGGCTGAAAGAGAATTCCAGAGGTCAAATGACTTTACCTTTCAGTCTGTGTTTATCTGTATGTTAATTTGGAGTCCTTTTAGTTTACTTCTGTTATGTTATTTACATGAAGACTTTCTCTGTTGCCTGTACCACATATGAAAAGTTTTAGAGCAGAGCATTCAGCAGACAGTGAAAAGGGAACATGCTTTGATTACTGAACTCTCATTGGTTTCATGATCCCTGCTCACCCCTGCCTAAATGGCAGTGTCTTTGTCATCCATACCTTAGGATGAGTGCCTCAGAGGGACAGCTCAGGGGCCTCCTAACTTTGTCTGCACTTGTCTTTCCCTTTCTGCAGGTAAGTGGGTAACATTCCCTGGGCACTATTTATTGTATCATCTACTTGTGTCTTCTAACAAGCTCAGGCTCTGCAGTTAATCACTTTTATTTATTTATCTACTACCTGACTTCTCCCCTTCAGGCACTCACTCACTCTTTCTCTCTCTCTTCTGTCTTTCTTTTTTCTTTCTTTCCCTTTCTTCCTTTCTTTCTTTCCCTCCCTCCTTCCCTCCTTCCTTCCTTCCTTCCTTCCCTGCCTCCCTCCCTCCTTCCCTCCCTGCCTCCCTCCCTCCCTCCCTCCCTCCCTCCCTTCCTTCCTTCCTTCCTTCCTTCCTTCCTTCCTTCCTTCCTTCCTTCCTTCATCTTACCCTCCCACCCAGGCTGGAGTGCAGTGGTGCAATCTTGGCTCACTGTAACCTCTGCCTCCCAAGCTCAAGCGATCCTCCCGCCTCAGCCTCCCCAGTAGCTGGGACTACAGGCACACACCACCACACCCGGCTAATTTTTGTATCTTCTGATAGAGATGAGGTTTCACCATGTTGGCCTGGCTGGTCTCAAACTCCTGATCTGAGGTGACCTGCTTGCCTCAGCCTCCCAAAGTGCTGGGATTATAGGCGTGAGCCACTACTCCTGGCCTCCCTCCACACTTTAGAATAGAAGCTTCATGAGGACAGGCACCTTGACTAGCTTCTTAGCCCAACTTTGTATCACTAGCCTCTAACTAGCAAAGATTTCTTCATGAAAGGCCAGAAAAGAAGTGAAGGAACAACCTGGTATCAGAAGATTTACATTCTTAATGCTGTGGGTTCACAGTGTGACATTTGGCAGTACACTGGATATTACTGGCATTCCTTTCCTCTCCTATTTAATCAGTAGGTTAAAGGATGTGTTCTAAAAGTTATATAAATCTCTACAACTCTTCCCCTTTACAACCATATTCAGATTTAATGATTTGACTTTAATTTTCACCTTTTTGTGGGGCAGGTATGTCGGTAACATTCCAATTTGTATTTAAGAGTCATTTCAGGAGTAAACTTTTTCACACTGCCTTATCTTTTTAATATTTTGGTGTGATTTTGTTCTTGGATCCAAAAGACTATTTTTAAAAAGGCATTCCAAATTTGGAGGCATTCAAGATTGAGAAGTCCTTTCTGTGTTATTCTCTCCTCCATCCCCTCCCTCTCCTGAACCTTCTCAGCAGTCTCTTTTCGTTCTGTGTTCCAACACTCCAAAAACATGTTTGAAAATCTATAACTGTTTGGTTGTCCTATCAACATTCTCCTGGTGGTTTGCCACCAAGGTTAGATCCAGACCTGAAGCCACTTGATTTAATTAACCTGAGGTGGCATCATCTGCTTTGCTTCTCTGCATTGGAAGTGTATGCTCCTCCACTCTCTTGTGCTTTTCCTGTACCCCCTGAACCAGGCAGTCTTTCTTTTTACTAGGACTTGAAACTGGCTTTTCCTTAGTCACCTCGTGGTCAGGACATGCACTGTTCACCAGCTTTTCAGTCTTGATTAGCCAGCCTGGCCCAGTGTGGCAGGCAGGACCAATGGTTGCCCAGGTGTGCTGGACCTGAGCAGCCTAGGAGGCCCACCTTCCTTCCTTTTATCTCCTGGACTCCTTGCTGTGTATGGAAGCATGTCAGAATCATAGAGATTTTGTCTTCTTTTTTGCCCATTTCAAAAATTCTAGATGTCCAACTAGCCTTTGGGCACTAAAATCAAGTTCCTTTGGATGATGTTGAATTACCACTCATGCTATGGCCTCTGCCCATTAGAAAAGAGCTTATCCTCTGTTTTCCCCTGCACCATTCCAAGCCCAAATTCTGGCAGGACCCTGAACTCTCCAGGCTTCTGACACCTCTGTGCCTTTGCAAATGCTAGCCTCATTCTGCAAAATACCTTTCTCTTTGCTCACTCTTTTCCCCCCTCCCAGGCTCATTTAAGTTCTTTCATTTTTGGAAAGGCTTTCCCCTCTCCTCCTGTTTGGTGCACCCCTCCATTGAAGCACAAATGCTGCTGGGTTGTAGTTAATGGCTGAATTAAGGCCTTTGAGGCTGGCAATGTTGTATTTACCTCTCTGTGTTCAGTGCTAGATGCTGAGTAGGTGCTGAGTGCATGATGAAAGAAAGTGATACAGGGAAGAAAGTAAGAAAGCAGGAATGAGGAAGAGGACCCATCCTTCATTCCCAGAGCCATGCATCATGGGATCCCCAGGTTACTCACCTTCTCTTGAAAACTTTCTCCCCCCCTCCCCCTGGAGCTGGTTCCCTTTTCCTTGTGATGCTTTGCTCTGAAAGATCACTCAGTCGTTCAGCAGTCCTCCTGATTTCTCTCTCAATTAAGTGTTCATCTCTGGGCTGTGTCCTCCCTGCAGGAGAGATTGCTGTCAGACAGGCAATCAGTGAGAACCCCAACTGAGACCTACCTCCCTTACCAAAGAAGTTCATGGCCAAGCCATTTTTATTTAGCAAATAAGGGCTTGTTTTCCTTGATTGTCCAAAGCACAAGGGGAGAAAAACCACCCATTGGCTTCATGTTTACCTGCACTGCGGGGCTGTCTTGTCTGTTTCAGTTCTGTTTCACATGTGGAGTTTTCACTGATTTCAAGAAGGAATGTATGCATGGAGTTGAGCAGGATACAGTATCCTGAATGAGGGCTGAATGTTCTGCACTAGAAGTGAGCGTATCAAGTCTTTGTAACTAAGAATGTGATGTTAGATTGTAGCTGAGGGGAAAAAACACAAATGGCTTGGGTTGTATCTAAATCCTGGGTCTGCCAGGTGAAAACTTAGATGTTGCTTTCAAATGACACTAATGATCTCTTTCAGTGCTGTTTAGCATGAGTGGTCATTGCAAAGAGCTGTGACCACTGTACTACCCAGTATGGTGGCTACTGGTCCCATGTGGCTCTTGAGCACTTGAAATATGGGTAATCTAAATGGAGATGTGGAAAATACAAACTGGATTTTAAAGACTTAGTAGACTTAGTATTTTGAAAGAGCAAAATAGCCCATTGACAATTTTATGTTGATTATACATACATTAATTTTACTTGTTATCTTTTACCATTTTTAAGTGCAGCTACTAAAAATTTAAAATTCTGTGTGTTGCTTACATTATATTCCTCTTGGACAGCACTATACTAAAGGCATAAATGTAAGATTGTGTTTCAGAGGGCACCCGAGCACTGCTTGGTTTATATGTATTTTCTAGGCCTTCCCTTTGGTTCCCTGGTTACCTTTAAAAATACATGTCATGATATAGACATGGCATATCTGAGACAAACCTTGGACTGAGACAAACCTGAGTTTCAATCTCAATTCTTTGTTTGTGGCTTGCCTCTCAGCATCTTAAATTCTCTGAATCTTAAGTTCCTCCACTGTGTAAAAGAAATAATATCCCTCTGACCTCACTGTGGTTAGGCAAGAGACAATGCAGTGATTTTTCCAGTAATATTATGAGACATTTTATTACTATAATTAAATGATTGTATTTTCCCCAGATTGACAAATTCAAATTTTCTATTTTGAAATCTTATTGCAAATGTTAAAAAAACAAACAACCCACCCTTTGGCTCCTGTTATGTTGTCTTCCAGCTGCTGGTAATGGAATTGGGACAGCTAATGTTCCCTGAGAGCCACGGGGAACCAGGCAGTGTGCTTTTCAGGAACTGTCTTACTTTATCCTCACAACAATCCCAAAAGGAAAAACCTAGTTTTATCTCTATTTAATAGCTGCAGTGACTGAGGCACCGCAAGGTTAGGTGACTTGCCCAAGGTCACACAGCGAAGCATTGAGCCCGGGCATTCCAGCTCTAGAGCCGTGTTCTTTGCCTCCGCCCAATATTGTCCACCAGTGAGGAGAAGACGGAACCAAAGAACCAGCAGTGAATGAATACTAACAGGAATCCTGGCTTTCATGGACATCTATTCTTGTGATTTGACAGTGTATACATGAGATACTTCCTCTTAGAATGCTTTTTCTAATTCATACAGTAGGCTTAAATATGTCATGGTTTTAGAGTTTTCCTTAAGGAATACGTTGATTCCCAGGCACATTACAGTCTGAATCAGTCTTAAGAAATTCCAGGATAGAGGTGGAAGAAGTTTTAGTAAATTGTTGTGCAGCATGGTGACCGCAGTTAATAATAATGTATTATATATTTCAAAATTGCTGAAAGAGGAGATTTAAAATGTTCTCACCACACCCACACACACAAAAAAATGATAAGTAGGTGAGGTGATGGATATATTAACTAGCTTAATTTAATTTTTCTCAAAATATCACATTATACTTCATAAATACATTCAATTATTATTAGTCAATTGCAAAAAAAAAAGAAGAAGAAGAAGAAGAATGCAAAGGGGAAAAACAAAATTCCATAGAGTTATATGAGAACAAATAGATTACACAATATCTAGACCACAATAAATGTTTGCTTTGTGTTTGAGGGCCTTGTGTCAATTGTACATAATCACTATGGACCTAGTACGCTACGTGTCATATGTGTATAGTAGGGGCCCAATAAATGTTATTGATTAATGTTTATTGCCGTACCTCTGAAAACACACCTTTAGAAAGGAAAGTATACAGTATTTTACAATTTACTGTCATTTATTCCATTAGGTTGTCTGACTTGTGATGTGGAGGTGCTATCTCATCAGGTATGATTGTCTCTTAGAATAATTCCCTTTGATCAGAGTGGAGCTTTGAGTGGATTTATTTTGTTAAGCTGGAATCCACCTCTTTAGGTTAATGTGACACACCTACACCCCAGCAGATACAACAGGGCCATTCCATGATGTGTATCTTCAGTTGTCATTTCATGTTTAACCAAGAGGATTAGAAGGCATTGATGTATTAATAGCTTTTTTTTTTTTTCTCAAGCATGGTACTAATTCTTAGGTGGGGTCAAGATGATTGCGGGGGGCAGTGGGGGCAGCCTGTGGTCAAAGTTCAAAGCCTTCCAGTCATTTAGAAAGTTGAAATGTGCTTGGTGCTGGGCTAGAATCATTAGGAGGAAATAGCTGCAAACCTGGAAACGTCCCTGGAGAATACTTAATTCAGGAATAAAGGTTTGGATTGATGAGGGCTAAAATAAAACTTGGCAGCGACAGCATTCTAGTAACTTTTAGCCACTTCTCCCCGTCTCACTGGGGTATTCCTGCTGGTATATTCACTAGCCTGAGCTCTGCTCCTGAGAGGGCTGTAGGAGCTGGGTGGGTTGGGAGACACAGGTGTGTGGGAGGCGCCTTCACCAAGTGCCGCACAATTGCCGGGTACCCCTCTGTGCCTTTAACTGGTCAGTAAACAGAAAGCAGGATGTGCTTATCTGAATAGTGACAACAGTTGCAAGCACTCAGTCACAAAGTTCAGCATTCTGGCTTTAGATGGGCCAGCGTGGGGCTCTGGAAGCTGGTGACTTGGGAGTGCCTGCCGTGCACATGGGTGGGGAAGGGATGGAAAGTTTGGCAAGGACTTGCCGAGTTATTAAGCAAAGACTCTGTAAGTGCGTCAGAATGGGAAGGCAGCTCAGAACCTTTCCACTCCACCCTTTTTGTTGTTGGAAATAGGTAAACTGAGGCCAGTGAACAGGAATGTGTATTTCAATAATACCAAAGCTAACTTCTATCACTGTGAGTTGTGTGCCAGGCCCTGGGTTCACTGCCTTCTGAGTATTATCTCTTTTAATCTCTGCCACAGCTCTGTGGGGTAAGCACTGGTGTTATACCCATTTTTCAGATAAGGAAACAGAGCCTCAGAGAGTCAGGTTACTTCCTCAAGGTCATAGAACTAGTAAGTCACAGACCTAGGGCACAGGAGCAGGTCTGTGTGGGGGTCAGAGCCACAGCTGTCCCCCACACGCTGGGGGCCTCCTCCACAAAGTGGTTTCAGGTGGGGCTCAGCCCACCTCTGGGGGAACCCATTCATATACTATGCAAGGTTTCACAGGTGTGTGAATTCATTTTCCATTGCTGCGTAATAAATTACCACAAACTTAATAGCTTCAAACAACACATATCTGTCATTCCACAGTTTCTGTGGAGGCCAGGCCTGGTTTTCCTGAGTTCTCTGCTCAGAGTCTCACAAATCTGTACTCAGGGGGTCAGCCTGATTACGGTCTCACCTGAGGCTTGGGATCCCCTTCCAAACTCACTAACTGTTGGTGGAATTCAATTCATGCAGGGAGAGCACTGAGGCTGCAAGCTCATGGAGACCACCCACTGTTTCCTATGTGTGGCCCTCTCCACAACACAGCCCTTTGCTTCTTCAAAACCCAACCAAAGAATCTCTGTCTTCAGGAACAGCCTCCGACCCTCTTTGAAGGGGCTCACCTAATTAGGCCAGGCCCACAGAGGAAAAGCTCTCTTTTGATTAACTCAGAGTCAACTGATTAGGGACTTTATACCTGCAAAATCTCTTTTGCCACACAGCATAACTTAATCAAAGGAATGTATTCCATCCCATTCATGGATCCTGCCCATACTCAAGGGAAGGCCATAATACAAGCATATGGTCATTAGGGGCCATCTTAGTCGCTACTGTTCGTGGATTGTTCTCCAGCTTCCTGGAGGAGAGGAGAGCAGGAGACAGAGCTAAGAGTGTTTGTAAAATAGGGCAGTGGGAAAAGGTAGGTCTTGTGAGTAGCAGGCTACTTAAGATGCCTAGTGGGTCTAAATGTCAAATGCTATTGGCAGATTTTCCGTGCAAGGTATGACCAAAAAATAATTATTTCATTAACTTGGTGCAAAAAAAAAAAAAATGTTTTAGACATGCATCCTCTCGACTAAAGGGAGTTCATTTTGCCAAACTACTGGACTTCACACCTGTGTCTTTCTATCTAGTGCAGAGGTGGCTATATCCCTTGCCCTTGAAATGTTCCTTCGTGTTTCTTCCCAAGTGGTTACTTTTACAAACTCCTTAATAAAAAAGAAGGAAGGGACACATTTAGTGGTCTTTGGGCAGGCAGGCAGGCAGATGAGCAGCATTCAGAATCTCTTTGTCCTGTTTCCCCACAATCATAAGTGCTCCCCCAATCCAACTTTGTTCCCACATTGAACTAGGCAGTGTTCCTATTATATAAATCCTGACGCGCATAGTGAAAGCTGCCAATTTAACTTATATGGGTGAGAGTCTGGGTCTTCGCAAAAGAAGATCAATAAATACAGCATGAATGTCCACTCATGACGTGTACCTTACAAGAACTTGGCTATATTAATCTCTCAAATAAGTCTGTGCTCCCAGGTAGCAATATTCCCATTTCACAGTTGAGAAGGCTGAGACTCAGATGAGTTAAATAACTGGCTCTTTGTTACATGGTAACAAGGGGCTAAGAAGGAATTTGCACCCAGGTGTGGTAGGTGCTAAAGCCAGTGCTCTTAAACCAGTAAGGTAAGCAGCTGGAATATTGGCGATAATTTTAAGACTTGGAGCCTACTCTTGACCCCCATATGCCTTCCCTTTGTCTTTCCAGTATTCCAAATATCTTACAATCTAGGAAGTTGAAAGATGGGGACATTGCAACTGGCTTCACAGGGCCAGTATCCTGGGGAATACGAAAAGAGGAAAAAAGAGACCGTAACGGGGTAGACAACAAAACACCGCCATGCCACATACTTAACGTTGAACTAGAGGAAAACTCTATTACAAGCGATACTTCTAATCTGCTTGCGGTAAAGATTCATAACTGGAAAATAAGCATGTGACAGTTCTGCATTTGAGTGTAAACTTAACTCATTAATTTAAATTAGAGTGCTTTTTTTAACAAAGGGGAAATTCTAGTAATGATAATAAGTAATGGCTGTTGTAGAGAATGTAAAAAGATGTTAGAAATTTGTGCTTTGGGAAGTTGGAGAATGTTAAGGATTAATTTTCACTCACAGAGATCAAAAAGGTCTCGATGAGTAAGATAAGTATCGAGTTTCAGGGTTGTTGTGTTTTTTTCACCTCCTGCCAGACTGTCTGAAACTTATCTCAAGTATCATGGTAAAAAGAGAAGTGGCGGATAGACACAAAAATGTAATAGATATATTCTAGGGGTAGAATATGAACTGCCTTTCTAAATGCATATCAGAAGGAGAATTTATTCCAGTTGAGTAGGTTTAATGATATAATTTTACCATATTAAATCATAATTGCTCTTTAAAGGAAAATAGAGATGCACGCATTGCCACTGCCAGGGCATCCCACTCCATCCAAATAGCATCCTCCCTAGTACTTGTTGATTTCGCCCTTATCTCACAGCAGAGCCGATTTGTGGCTTTCCTTTGGAAATTGGGTGGGGAGAGAGGAAAAGAAGGAAGAATAGTCTGAGCATCAGAATCTGCGTCAAGCAATTGCCATGGCTTTAACAAAATCATTTCCTGCTATTAGACTGCCAACCAAACACTTTCAAATGGATTGCAGCTCTGATTTTTGTGGAACCAAATTATTTTTCAAAATTAGACTGTGTATCAAGATGATCCAGATACCTGGATTAGTCAGGGACTAAAATATTTGCATTGTTATGGATGTTGATAATTATTTTAGTCAATTCTCATGGCTGCTTTTATTGTTAAATGATTTCCAATCCTGTCGCATTCCCTTCTCTCCTTCCCACCAAGAATAAGAAAAGGGAGAGGAGAGAATGAAAGAGAAGAATGAAAACATGCATTGATTGCATATATGGATGAAAACAGAGTTGAAGTCATGCATTTAGTTTTAACAGAATCTGATTTTACATCACGAGCTGAATTAGATGGAGGCATAATTCATCTATGTATTTATCGGCTATACCTTCCATATCTGTCTTTTTTTAATAGCAAACAAAATAATACTGAGCTTATTTGACTGATAAAAGGCATAAATGTAGTTTTAAAAAATATTTTTATATCTTTTTAAAAAATACTTGATACATAAAAAAGAATATACCGTATTTCATTGGGCCTTCTGTAGGCCCTTTATCTTATAAACCAGTAATAAAGTAAAAATGCAGCCAAGCTAGTTAGCACATAATGCTTTCTTATCTCATGTCTTTTAAGAGGCATCCCAATTTTAGAGATGTTAAAATGGAAAGAAAAAAACAATGTACTTTAGACTCTATTAAATACAGTATACAATGTGCTGGTGAGTTATAAAGCATAATGTAAGAAACATTTATGAATACCCTGCCTCTCAATCCAAGAACTGTTCATTACTTATAACTTGCCTTTCCTCCCATAGCCCACGCAGACAGGCAACCCTTCTGCCTGTTATTGCTTTACTTCTTAAACGTACTTAAACTCTCTTTCCCACTACACTCAGAATGCCCCAAGAGTAGAGGCTGTCTGTGTTCTCTTCTACTTTGTCTTCAGCGCCTGACACAGAACCTGGCCTAATAATTGCAGAAGAACTATTATTGACTAACTGTACAAGCACGTTGTCTGAGGCCTATCCAAATTGTCTTTACCCTTCAAGCTCTGGTTTAAACACCAGTTCCTCTAGGAAATCTTTGACATCCTGAACTGGAAGTGCCCTTGCCTCCTTTTTGAACTCATATAGCAATTTATCTTTACTCCTAGTACTATAGATATACCACCTTCTCTTTTGAGTAGAGTGCTTCACCCATGTCTGCCTTCCTGCTGGACTGGAAAAGCAGGATTTCCATTTGCTCTAGTTTGGTGACCCTCCCATTACCTGGCATAATAATAAAAGGTAACCATAGATTCAATGGTGCTTTATATGTATTCTCACCAAATTGTCATAAATTAAGGACAGTTCTATATTCCCATTTAACAGATAAATAAACTGAGGCTAGTGCTCATAATCACTTAAGCAATAAGTATATGTCAAAGGAAGAAGACAGTAATGTATTTAAATTATTTTGCCTTAGTATGCTTCAGTTTTTGCCTGTCATTCAGGGGCCTATGCTTATTCTTGGGTATGAGACTCAAAAATAAATGAGAAAAAATGTAATAAAAACAAATCAGTAAAACAAATGCAAGTTTTCTTTAAGAGTGAGATCAAATAACCTTTTAAAAATGTTTGAGACCTTTTGTTGTTGTTATTATTAGTTTTTTTTTTTATTTTTGAGACCGAGTCTCGTTCTGTTGCCCAGGCTGGAGTGCAATGAATGGCATGATCTCTGCTCACTGCAGCCTCCGCCTCCCGGGTTCAAGTGATTCTCTTGCCTCAGCCTCCTGAGTATCTGGGATTACAGGTGCCTGTCACCATGCCCGGCTAATTTTTGTACTTTTAATAGAGACAAGGTTTCACCATGTTGGCCAGGCTGGTCTCGAACTCCTGACCTCAGGTGATCTGCCTGCCTCGGCCTCCCAAAGTGCTGGGATTACAGGCGTGAGCCACCGTGCCTGGCCGACATTTGTATTTTCATATTATCTGGCTAATTTTCTATTGGATTTTATTTATTTCCATATTGATTTATGTGATTTTTATGAACCATAAAAATTATAATTTCTTTCTAGGTTCTGACACGCAAATATTTCTCTAGTGTTTTCGCAATCTTTTGTCTTTGCTATGCTGTTTTAGACATATTCAGTTTTAACATAATTCTATTTATCAAGTGTTTTCTTTATGGTTCCTAAATTTTTCGTAATTACATTTGAAAATGCATTCCCACTTCTGAGATGATGAGAATTTTTTTTTTACTATTTTAAAAATAAATGCCGATAAGGCTAGGATCTTGGAAGCACCTCCCTACCTTGGTATGATAATTTATTCATTTGGTTGTTGATATAACCAAGACATTGATTTAGCCATTGTTGTAGACGGAGATGAACCTGACTAGAAAATTTTCAGGGCAGTTTTCAATGCAGTAGAGAGAGATAAATTTCACACTTATTTGTAAATCAATAAGCATAATATTTTTAGATGGTGGAATTGCTGAGAGGACAGTGGAACAGAATGATGGGGGGCATTAATGGTGGAGAGGATGTTACCTCTGAGGTGATAAGATCAGCTAACATCTTCGGGTTCCAGCTGTGTTGAGATATAAGTAATAGTGTGTATGGCGGAAGAACAGCCCTGAGAGGGAAGGGGATCATGAAGATGGCTGGAGCAGCAAGACGATGGCAGTTGTAAAGGTGATATGAGATGAAGGTAGACAGGAAGGTGTGGACAAGACCCCATCTTTGAAAGGCAGGCTTTGGAATGTGGCTTTGATCCTGAGCACAAAATCTTTTGCAACAAAATGACCTGATGTGCATTTTCAAAAGATTCCTCTGGCTGCTATGCAGGGAAGAGATTATAGGGGGCAAGAAGGGAAGCAAAGAGAGGGTTGTGTAGGAAAATTGTGCCTACTTGGTGCAGACCCAGAATATAGTCAGTAGATCCAAGGTTAAACTAAGACTTCTCCAAGTTAGAGGTAGGGCACAGATGCTGGCTGAAACGCCAGGTAATTTAGGCATCCAGAGTAAATGCTAGTTTGAACTTGGAGCACGAGGGGCTTTGTGTGGGGGACCATTCAAAGGCAAGCTGGACAGGTGGTAACCTTGCTCACTTGGCGCCAGCAAGTAGAGCAGCGCTCGCTGGTGATGGATGGCTTAACATTGTTCCCTGCGCTGTGCTCAGAGCCAGGAGGAGGGCACAGCCCCTGGGGACTAGGAGGAGTCTCCAGGCTTTCCTTGCACTTTGTCTTCCGCTTAGTGTTTCAGCCAAGATATTAATTCTATGTTCTAGCCATGTTGCCGCCTCAGAATCTCACTATTGTTAGTTATGCTCTCGTTCACAGTCCTAGTGTTGATATTTTTACACGTTTTAAACTCAAAAGTATCTGAATTTCGGAGAAAATGAGACAATTAGAGTAGTTTGTAAAGTATAGTGAAGGTTTTTAAAAGAAGTGAGTGTGTGACTGCTACATGCAATTTATTATTATAATCCTCTCTTTTGTGAAGGTCCACAAACATTTTTTGTTCAATCAGATTTTTATTTTTTATTTTTTATTTTTTTGCTCTTCATTGTATAATGTATTCTTCCCCCTTAACTTCCCCCAATCTCAGGAGACAACAGTATTTCCCTTGAAAATACAGAGGGTGGATTGGCCCTGTGTGTGTGTTTTCCAAGTGCTGGCTTTCCAAGACATTGTCATGAAAAGGACTGGTATTGCTAAGTCATTTTTTAATATAAGGAGGTCCATGTTTGGGCATTGAAATTAATTTTCCTTATCTTGCCATACAAATAGCCACCCTGGCTTCTTTGATTTATTACCTGGGATGGTTCAGCGGCACTAAAAACAGAGGACGGGAAGACATCACCTTTACGTGGCATCATTAGTCACAGCATTAAAAGCATCACCCTGAAGGGACTGCTTCTCCCAGTCTCCCCTGTGCCATGACAGCATCCTGTTTGTTCCCTCTCTGTGCACTCAAGACGCTGGGCCCATCCACAGCTTCTGGGTTGCATTTTTCATTTCCTAGTAAGTTGCTGCTATCCAACATCCTTTCTGTCTTTTCTCCATAGCATAGTGTAAAAGAACTTTCAAAAGTGCAGATACAATCCCTGATTAAAGACAAGCTACTGACTGTAAGAAAATGTTTTAAAATCATTTCTCCAGCAAGGGACTCGTGTACAGAATATATAAAGAACCTTCCAAACTCTATAATACAAAACAAACATACTCAGTTTAAAAAGAGGCAAGAGACTTGACCAAAAATAAGCACATGAAAAGTCATTCCACATCATTAGACATTAGGGAAATGCAACTTAAAATTATAGGGAAAGGGAAAAAAATAGGATGTGATACCACTATACACCTATGAAAATGGCTAAAATAATTACTGGTAATTCTAAGTGAGGGTGAAGATGTGGAGCAAGTGAACTCTCATGCATTGCCGGTGGGAATGTAAAGTGATGCTGCCACCTTGGAAAACAGCTGGGCAGTTTTTTTTGTTTTGTTTTGTTTTTGTTTTTTTGAGATGGAGTCTCGCTCTTTCACCCAGGCTGGAGTGCAGTGGTACGATCTCAGCTCATTGCAACCTCTGCCCTCTGGTTCAAGCGATTCTTCTGCCTCAGCCTCAGCCTCCCTAGTAGCTGGGATTACAGGCATGTGCCACCATGCCCAGCTAATTTTTGTGTTATTAGTAGAGACAGGGCTTCACCATGTTGGCCAGGCTGGTCTCTAACTCCTGACCACAGGTGATCCACCTGCCTTGACCTCCCAAAGTCCTGGGATTACAGGTGTGAGCCACCACGCCCAGCCTGGGCAGTTTCTTTAAAAAAAAAAAAAAATTAAACATACAGTTACTCATACTCTTGTGTATATGTATTGAAGAGAAGTGAGGACGTATGTTCACACAAAAACCTATAGGCTAAGGTTTGTGGAAGCTGTATTTATAGTTGCCCCAAGCTGGAAACAACCTGGACATGCTTCACTGGGCATGTGCGTAAGCAGACTGTGGCACCTCCATACAATGGAATACTACTCAGCAAGAATAAGGGATGAACTCTTAATAGAACCACAGCTTAGAATGGTCTCAGAGGTATTAAGTCAAAAAAAGCCAATCTCCAAAGATTACATACTATATGATTCCATTTATATGCCACTTCGGAAAAGACAAAACTGTGATAGAGACTCTTCAGTGGTTGCCCGGGGCCAGGGGTGGTGAGGAGGGTGTGACTACCACAGGTTGGCACAAGGGAGTTTGGGGGTGGTGGAGGCCTTCTGTATCCTGACTGTGCTGGTGATTATACAAATCCATGCATGTGATGAGATTCATACTCTGTACCCCCCTGCCAAAAATCAATGTGTCAGTCCAAACTGCTGCACATGCTCTACACAGCCCAGCCTATCTCTTGTGATTCATCCAGTTCCTTCTCAGCCTCCTCGCCCTTTCTGTCAGGTCCCGAACACTTGTGGTCATTTTTATTTTCTAGCAGGGCACAATCACGCTCAGCCTTTTGCCCAAGAACCTCTCCTGCCCACTTTTCTGCCAAGCCATCTTACCTGCCGAATGAGATGCTTTCTTTACAGCTCAGGTGTGGAGACTGTAGCACACGCACTGGGACCTCTGAACAACACCCAGTCTTGGACATTTCTTGCTCCTGTCAGGGTTCCCAGGGCACCACTCTCATTGCCTGGTTCTTTGGCTGCCTTGCATGCTGGGTTGTAGGTTTGGGAAGAGCTGATTCCACTGCTCATTCTCCAGCCCTGAGAAAGAGGCCACAGAGAGTTCAGTACATACACTAGTGAGGATGAGAGGTCTCTGCTCCGGAGGTGGACTCAGCCTTTGTCTGGTTTTACTTTTGCCTTCTTTTTCTGAGTGCTTTTATCTCTGACCCTCTTGCTGAAATTTCTTACCTTTCATGGCTCTTTTAGCAGGGGAATCCTCTTTGCTGGTTTTGCCCAAACTACTTGTTAAAAAGCAGTAAGCCAAAGTTTTAAGACTTGTATACTTTTTTTTTCCTATTCATGTAAAAGTAAAATTATGTGGCAAAAATCATGAGTATAGAAGGGTTTTCTTTTTCATCAGAGGTTAGATGGGTTTTATAGTGCAACATGAAAAGTCATTAGTAAAAGCCGTATTATAAACATATTTTTATATATTTACTTAGCCCCATCTTCCAAATTCCCTTGGAGGGACAACAGATTTTCTGGAAAATAAAAATCAGCTCCTATTCATAGCAGTGGTAAAAGTAATCATCGTAACACTTACATGGTGCTTATAAAGTGCTGGACACTGTCTTAACATGTACTTTATGCATTTTATTTTATTTTTTGTAGAGATGGGGTCTTGCAGTGTTACCCAGGGTGGTCTGTAACTCCTGGGCTCAAGCGATCCTCCCATCTCAGCCTCCCAAAGCACTGGAATTACATATGTGTGCCACTGTGCCCAGCCTAATTTATGTATTTTAAATGACTTACTCCTCACAACAGCCTTAGGAGGTGGTGTCATTATTATTTCCATTTTACATGTGAGGAAACTGTGGTGCAGTGTGGTTCGATCACTGCCTAAGGTCAGGAGTGAAGCTAGGATTCGAATGCAGGCCTCTGGCTTCATCTTCCAGAAGACTGTGCAACAAAGCGGGGAAGGAAGATGAGAGACAGGGTTTTCCTCACCAGAGACCTCATGCCGACCTCCTTTCACTTTTTCCCAGGAAGGTATCCCCACATCCCTTGCATGGGCTGCCAAGAAGATCCATAATAGCTTAAAATGCTTCTTCTCTTTTCTAGCCAAGGACAATTCCGTATTTGTGTCCTGATCATTATTAGAATAAGTAATCAAAATAATTAGAAAAGGAAGCTAAAAATGAAAATGGTCCAGGAAAGAATATAAAATAACTTGGATTGTGCTTTACAACTTTCAAACTGTTTTCACTTAGTGTTTTCCCAAGACGTCCCTCACCACCACCCATTGTTATTGCCAACTTTTTGCAGATGAGGAAAGTGAGGCCCAGAGAGGAGAAGTGATTGCTCCCCTGGGTCACCATGTCGTTCCTTGTGGGACCAGAATGCAAGCGCTGCCCTGCCCTGCCCTGCCCTGCCCTTTCTTTCCTGCCCCCTTATCTCTCTTCCCGCCTCCCTCCCATCTGAGTTCTTACTCATTAAGAGAAACTCTTTTATAAACTTTAGACGCAAGCAGTGTGATTTCATCTCTTTTTCTGCGTGTGTTAGTTTTTGTTGTTGCATAACAAATTGCCACAAATTAGCTCATAGTTCTGTAGGTCAGAAGCCCAGGTGCACTGTTAATGGAGTCTCTGCTCAGAGAATAGGGAGGCAAGTGGAAGCTGCACTGATTCCTCGTCGAGAGGCTCCGGGAAAGAATCTGCTCCTAAGCTCATCCAGGATGTTGGTAGAATCCATTTCCTTCTGGCTGTAGGACTGAGGTCCCTGCTTCCTTGCTGGCTGTCAGCCTGCAGCTGCTCTCAGCATCTAGAGTCTACCCACATTTCTTGCCATATGGTCTCTTCCATCGTGAAGCCAGTAGGGGCACATCAGTCTTTCTTGTGCTTCAGAATCTGACTTCCTCTATCTCTGGGCTCTAAACTCCAATTGAAAGGGTTCATGTGATTCCATCAGGCCCACTCAGATAATCTCCCTTTCTTCAAGTCAGCTGATTTGGGTCCTTAATTACAGCCACAAAACCCCTTCACATAGCACCTGGATTAGTGCACGATTGACTCTCTGGGAAGGGGTGTGTTATACCAGGCATAGGAATGTAAGGGTCACCTGAGAATTCTGCCTACCACATGACATTACAGCCTTAAAAATGGTACACGTTGACAGGAACAAGGGCCACCTCCAAGGTATTTGTTTTCTGTGGTAATTATATCAATTCCTTAACGTTTTTACAGGTTTTTTTTTTGTTTGTCAACATGACACATTTTGTATTTATTAAGTCATTTGATTGAAAGCATATTTGTAATCTGTGTACTTCTGTTTACCTTAAAAGGGTTGAAGAAGAATGAAGTAGACATGGGATTAGTTGAACAACACAATTCTGTTTCACTAACGATTCAATAAGTTAATTTCTTAAGCACTGTTTCATGCTTTCTTTTCAGCCTCTGTGCTCCATCTTCTTGAACCTTCTTTCTGCTCCTTGGCTATTTGATTTCTTCTTTACTTGTGGGTTTCCAATTAAATGTCACCTCTTCGTGGATGAATTCCTTGATGGACTTATCTAGAGTAGGTTAAAAATGAGAAGTTAAGTTTTTCTTTTTTTTTAATGAAGGCTGAGGCTTCCTTCACAGTGGCTCTAATTATTTCTGGATTTGTTGATTGCTGATGTCTTACTCTATCTCCCACTAGACTGTAGTATCAGAAAGGGAAGGGCCAGGTCTGTCTTGTTCTCCCTCCTAGGCCCAGTGCCTAGACTGTGCTTAGTACAAAGTAGTCACCAAAAATTATGTGTTTAATTGGTGTGTAAATAGAAGCTAATGTTCTGGTGCCTCTAGAATGGTTAACTTTAACATTTGTTTTGAAAGGTTGCCTGAGTAGTGAAACCGAGTTAACCATGAGGTCACTGCTTAAGCGTTTATTGTTTGAAAAGCACCTGATTGACAGTCACAAAGCTCTTAAAAGTGGGGGAGGGGACTCTACAAATGGTAGAGCCAAAGAAGAATGATTTTTGTGTCGTCCTTGAAAACATGCAGTGTCACTGGAAAGGAGGTGTGTGATGAGTTTTCCAAGTCATGGACAGTCTGATGTTTGGATCACAGTTTCTTTTTTTTTTTTTGAGACAGAGTCTTGCTCTGTCACCAGGCTGGAATGCAGTGGTGCCATCTTGGCTCACTGCAACCTCCACCTTCCGGGTTCAACTGATTGTCCTGCCTCAGCCTCCCTAGTAGCTGGAACTACAGGCGCCCACCACCACGCCTGGCTAATTTTTTGTATTTTTAGTAAAGATGGGATTTCATCAAGTTAGCCAGGATGGTCTCTATCTCTTGACCTCGTGATCCACCCACCTTGGCCTCCCAGAGTGCTGGGATTACAGGCATGAACCACCACGCCCAGCCTGGATCACAGTTTCTTGGCAATTTTTTTTTTTTCTTGGAGACCAAGTCTTACTATGTTGCCTGTGCTGGCCTCAAACTTCTGAGCTCAAGAGATCCTCCCACCTTGGCCTCCTGAATAGCTAGGACTACGGTTGCCCCATGCCTGGCTTCTTGACACATTTTTTTAACATCCCAAGACAGATGCCTCTCCTTTCTCAAAGTCCTCTTTCGAAAAGTTCCTCTCTCTGATTTTCCCTTAAGCTTCACTTCCAGACAGTCACAGTATTTGAATACCTACTTAGAAGCTGTGTGACATTGGGCAAGATAGTCAACCACTCTGAGCTTTGTTTTCCTTCCCTGTAAAATAAGCATGATAATTCCCACCTTGAAAAGTCATTGGGAGGATAGCGAATACAAATGCCTGACATAAAGTGAGATTGATAAATACTGTTTTCACAATTATTAGACTATATTATTTTAACTGTGACTGCAAATCTGGTGTGGAATTGAAATGCTCATCTTAACAACAGAGCTTTTGGAAGTTGCAGGTTGAAATCCCTAACAGGAAAATCCAAAACCAGAAGTACTTCAAAATCTGAGACTTCTTGAGTGCCAACATGATACCACAAGCGAAAAATTCCACACCTGACCTCATGTGATGGGTCTCAGTCAAAATGCAATCAATTCTTTGTTTCTTGCCCCAAATTATCAAAAGTCTTGTATCAGATTGTCTTCAGGCTTTGTGTATAAGGTGTATATGAAACATAAATGGATGTCATGCTGAGACTTGGGTCCCATCTCTAAGATATCTTACCATGTGTATGCAGATATTCCAAGATCCTAAAAAATCTGAAATCCTAAACACTTGATCCCAATCACTTTGGATAAGGAGTACTCAACCTTAAAAAAAGTTACAGTAGATTTTAGGATCAATGGAGAAGATATTCTATGTAACAGATTTTTATTATCATATATTAAGTGAGGACTACTTTGTTTAAAATCTTTAGACTGAAATAAACACGTTCTGCATACAACCACCGTGAACACAATTTGTCTTTTTTTAAATTCAAAGGCACTTAGGAACCTTGTAGTGCCCCTGGGTTTTATTATGAACTCTAGTTAGCATTTTATTGTGGCTGCCTAGAAGTATTGATTCATATCAAGTCCGGAAAGCAACTTCTACCTGTTCACCTTTTCCCATTCCTTAACACATAATAGCGAAAGAGTCTGTTTCAGGAAATGCAGACTGGCTTGCCTGTGCCCAACCCTGTCTCCACTTGGTTGGCTTCCTTGGGATGAGGACTCTCCTGCCCTGGCTTGTGCTGGGAAGTAATAGAACCAAAGCAGTAACATCCATAGAGCCGAGGAACAGAAGTCAGTGGGGCTTCAAAGAGTTCATTTCCCATAAAGTATCCAGAGTTGTTCAAAGTCGGTCAAGCTGTCATCACATTTCAGATGAGACTATTTTAGGGAGTAACAAGGGCAGAGTAGATCAATTAACATTTCTTTTTTTTTTTAATCACTCTAAATTCAATGAATGTTCAAGGCAGGTTAAACAGTAATAGCAAATGTGGTGATGGAAGAATTGAGGCAGCTTCTGTTGTAGTATTTACTGTGGTTATCATTTCTACACCTAAAGCTGCATTCCTATCTTCTCATTTATCTTGCCTCCCTTTTAATTCACTGAGTTTGATTTAGAGAAGTCAGTGCATTGTATTACAGTGCCATTATGAGTCTGAATTTCTGATTTAATTCAGACAGTGTGAGCCCAGAACAGAGGACCAGGAGATTCTGCGTTACCCCAATTAGCCTGGGAAAGCTTAGACAACTGGCTCCGTATCTCTATGTATGCCCCAATTTCCCCTCCTGTAAAATGGAGCTATTTACTTCTTATCTGAGGATTGTAATCATAAAAGAAAATTTCCTGTAGATGTGAAACAAATTTTAAATAGCATGCAGATACTTGCATTTGTATTTTTATTTTAACCCAAATTAATATGCGAAACCAGGATGCTGTTTTCAGAGTTGCTGGCATCCGTTCATCATATTTCTAGGTGAAGTATGTGTAAGTGATTATAGGTAATAAATATCTTTTTTTTTTAACTTATTGCAGAGGCAGTTCTTCCACTGTTAATGAGGGTAATTTGACTTGGTTGAAGGATTGCAGTTCTTAAGAATTAATGCAGTAATCCAATTCAAAGATTTAAAGAGATCTAAGATTTTTCACAGGTCGCGTGCCAGTGAATGTGCTCCTATCACATAGCAGCTAATGGACTTGAACGCCAGTCTGTCATTTACCGTTCCCTCACTGCATAGCAGCTTTGCCCTTGGTAGTGAGTATACTTTCCAAGCATTGCAGGTTATTTAGAAGTGTGGTATATTTGTATCACTTTTGAGAGATAGTATCCTGTTTCCCACAGCCCCTAATTACTATAAAAACTGGGGTTATCTTTCTTAATTACATGTTTGAATCCTAATCTGCTAAGGTCTGAGGAATATCAGGCTCAGAGGAGCTGCCTTCTCGCCTTTCTTTTTCAGAGGAGGGCCTTTTATTTTTTTTAATGTATTTTAAAAAACTAATTCGTGTATCATTGTATTCGTACATATAGGTTAATTCACGTGAATACAAAGGTTACATGCACTGTATTCATGACTTTCCATTTTTGATAATGATGTATTATTAACAGCTAACAATATTTTGTAAAGGCTTATTTATAAAGGATGTTGGAAGTGTTCTTATTTCCCGATCCCATTATGTTCCTAAATATTAAAAATCCCATTTTGAGGCAATTAGAAGCATTCGCTTCTTCCTCCACGTGTGTTCTCCAGACAGCGTCACCATTCTGCGCACACAGGAACCTTTGTTCCTTAATTAGAAAAAGGACTAGAGCTCATTAGTTGTGGTTCCATGTGGTGTCTGCTCAAACACTCAGGCAATAATACATTACAAGGAGAGATCCAGCCTAAATCTGAGAGGCTCTCCACAGTTCCAAGAACTGTGAAAAGATAAATATATCTTGGAGGGTCCTTGTAGGGCCGTTCTCACATCCTGCACTGTCCTTGAGGGCCTGGCTGGTGGGTGCTCATCAGTTTTAAAGTCAAAGAGATTTCTGTATTCACAGGAGGAGGGAAGGGGAGAAGGCACAACTTGTATAGAAATCTAGAACTTTACCTTTATTGAAAGCCCATGGTCTTGCACCAAAAAAAAAAAATAATAATAATAAATAAATAAATAGAATTATCTTTTGGATTTTTTGATAGGTTAGTGGGCACCATTCAGATGCATTCGGATGTTATTGAAGGTGGGCGAATTGTTGACAAACATGATAGAAGACCAGATACCTTAGGCTGATTTTCACTGCTGGCATTGGACATCGGAGGAGCTGCATGAGTTTTGAAAGCTAAAACTCCCAAACTGGATCCACAAAAGCTTTAGGCTGCATCAGTTATCAACAAAGAGCCCTGATTTCCACAATCAGAACAGGCATTTCTCCAGCCTCCAGGAAACCTCATGCATCTAATGTTCCCCAAAATATTAATAGTACTAATGGTGGACCCATCTCACTGGTTAAGATTAAGCTTCCCGCAGCAGAGAAGTGAGCAAGTGAAGTGAAAAATCTCAGACCGTATGGAGGATGTTTTGCTGTGCCTTGGCTGGGCTGGCAAGGATGTGCTGAAATATAAAGGGATATGGAGAAGAGAGCAAAGTGTCAGTTTGAAAGCCAGAGATTGGAAAATGGAGCAGTTATTTTGAGGGTCAATTCACTTCTCTTTGAGAAGGTTTATCCAGTCAGGTAGCTAACACCCTGGAAGGAAAAGAACTCAGAGGCCACTAGGCATGTCTGAGATACTCTCCCACCACCCACTACGCTAACCCCCTCCTCATATCTTGCCTTCTCTTTCCATCCCTGCCAAAGGATAAATTGCCCTCATCCTGCTAATGCTAATGGAAGACATTATTAACAAAAGGGAGTGCTTCATAAAGGAAGCTGAGATCCGGCAAGTGGAGGCATGACATCCTTATGCTGATAGTGGTACAGGTCAGAAATAGTGAATATGGAAACAAATATTTCACTGAAATATTCTGCCATTTAAAGGGACATGTCTAGATAGCAATATACATACATACTTTTTTCCACCAGTGATCTTTTTTTTTGTTGTATTTCTCAGAGAAAGAAAAATAGATTTTAAAATGTAAAAACCTGTTCTTCAATTGCATATGCAAAAATCTCACTGCAGTATTTATTCTAAACCTGTTCTCATAATGTTCAGTCAAGGAGAAAACAGCAAAAAACAGTTGTTGATGGACTTAGCACAGAACTGGATTAAATAAGCATTAGTCTACTGAAGCTGATTACAGGAATATGAAAATGCAGTATCTTAATGGTACATATTTTTATGTGGCAGCTCAGTTGCCTTTCATTTTGCAGCTAATATGTCTATTCTTATGAGTCATTTACTTCTTTAATTACCTTTTGCAGGCAAGGCACCATGGTATATTAATGTGAATGATTTTTACTGCCAGTTTATCATACAATGCCCCAGAAGTTGAAAGGCGTAATTGACTTGGAAGAACAGCTCATGAAGGAAACAATATTTAGTTGACAGTTTTCCTTGTACTCTCTGTTGACGTTTATGAGTTTACACTATGCTAAAGGAGTAATAAACACAATTTTCTTTCAATAACAGGAAAGGGTAGCTTCTAAAATACATTTGTGGAAAACACATTTGTTCATTTCTTGAATAATGTGAAAATAACACATTTCCAGTGATAAGACTTCTCAGATTGCCAATTGAATTAAACCTTCAAAGGTGCATTTATAGCCTGTCTCAGAGCATTAGGAGATATTAGGGTTCATGTGATTGAATCTACTTAATGAATATTTAAATTATAAACAGATTTAGATAAATCATATTTAACTCTGGGTGTTAGGGTGAGACAATTTGGTCCTGTGCTCCCAACTTCCAGGAGAAGGAAAGGCAGAACGGGAGCTTGGGGATTGGGAACTGTCTGAAGGAAGATTTTCTTTCTCCCAAGGGAGGGAAAGTCTGACAGTACATTTTGGAAAAGTAAAGAAGGCATAGTCGATGCAACTCCTTATATGGCCTGGCCCTTGAAGAGTTAAATAAAGATTTGGGTGGGTCGCTGCCGTTTTGGAGCCTGGAAAGGTGCTTTGACTTGACTTGGGCAGTGTTATTTTAACCATCACTTCCACAGTCCCCTTGGCCTTAAGCTGGTTCACTGGCTCTGGGCAGGCCCTGGTTTGGCACATTGGTTCAGAGGGAGTTAAACTTTTCACAGTTTTCTGGGTTGTTTGCAGTTCAGTCCTGTGCAACATAATGAAAGTTTTCTAGCCATCTGTTGTTAAGCTGGCGGTGAACAAGGCCAGTATATCCAAACAAAGTTCTGGCCTGCTGTAAACTGAACCTGTCAGTTTAGCATAGCTTTGCTGACCCCTCCAAGGAACAGGGCAGCCCTCGGTACCAGGCACTCACCGCTTAGAACTTTCAAAGGGGAACTATTTTGGGAGTAGGGGGTAGGGGCCTGTTTACTTTTTTCCTCTGTGTTCCTCTCACTGGCTTGGACTGGTTTATACTTAATCTTTACATGTACAAATGGATATTGGTCTCCCCTCCTTTTGGTCCCCCCTCCTTTTTCAGAGGGAAGGACATTTCTTCTTAATAGGGGATTATAACTTTTTTTTTTTTTTTTTTTTTTTGAGACGGAGGCTCACTGTTGCCAGGCTGAAGTGCAGTGGTGCGATCTTGGCTCACTGCAACCTCCACCTCCTGGGTTCAAGCAATTCTCCTGCCTTAGCCTCCCGAGCAGCTGGGACTACAGGCACGCATCACCACGCCCAGCTAATTTTTGTATTTTTGGTAGAGATGGGGTTTCACCATGTTGGCCAGGATGGTCTCGAACTCTTTTGACCTCGTGATCCGCCCACCTCGGCCTCCCAAAGTGCTGGGATTACAGGCGTGAGCCACCGTGCCTGGCCGGGGATTATAACTTTTAGAAGAAGGTAGGATTGTCTAGAAATGTATGTGAGGTGGCTGTGATTCAAAGGGAAGTTCTATGCAGTTATTTTTGTTTCATTATTTTGTCTTTCAGTGTTGGGGGGGACAAATAGTCCAGGAAAAGAAGCGCCTATATTTATTACTTAGCTTATATAGTTAAAGTTTTCATAGCTTTAAGAGGACTTTTCCACCCTTTCTGCTGCATTTTGTATCTCATCATCAGAAGTTAATATACAGCATAACTTGGCAGAGCAGCAGTTAGACAATACTCCCAGCTGTATGGGCTATTTCGTGCTTCTCTGTTCTCATTTACAAGGTGTATCATTGGCTTTAATTGCCCAGCTTAACCTTAAAATAATTCCATTGTTTTGCTGTATTTTTTCCTACTGTAGTGTATGTTTCATTTTCATTTTCTGTTGGGCAGTATTTCCTTGGCTATATATGAAATGCTCCTATACATTTGGATCCTTGAGCTATCTGTCTATCTACCTACCTACCTATCTCAATACCTATCTAACACTTCCCCTAATCTTTGTGGGTTTCCTTTTGTTAATGATACCTTGGAGGTGCTGCTGTATTTTTCTCTTGGCCTTGCTATCATGTATTGCTTGTCCAGCCTTGGTTACATTTGTGCCCTGTTAAGAGAGGGCCCTGGGTAGCCATCGTTAAACCTTGGTGTCCATTCGAAATTGTTAAAATATCAAGGAGAATAGCCACCGTTTTCGAATAACTATTTTGGCTGCTCTAACGGCCACCTTAGTCTGTCTAGGTAGAAGCAGACCACAGTCCCACACAGCAACAAAGAAACAAGATACTGAAAGCCTTTAGACAAATGTCTGAAGCACCAGTGTGAGAGGGTTTGGGCTCAACTTCAGCTGCAATCAAGAAATGGACAAGGGTCAAGAATTCCATAAATGGGGGTGGGGACAGAATAGGCAAAGGAATAAACAAGGAGACACCCAAGCCTTCCCGTTTAAGGGACAAGGAGTATTACAGCTGTGAAAAATATTCAATTTAAAATTTAAATGAATGCACTTACTAGGAAATACTATAGAGTCATAATCTGTTTGTGAGGCGACTGACATATAAAGTGTTTTTTTGTTTTAAAGTAAAAAAAAAACATCACACACACACATACTCGGGGTAGACTTTCGGGTATAAAATGTCAGGTGCAATGTAACGTGTACTCAACTCCAAGAGTCAAGCAAATAACCTTGGTATTTAGGATGTTGCCTTTTAGAACATGAAATTGTATTTTGTTGTGTGTCCTTTTTTTTTTTATTTAGAGGAGGACTACATTAAGAGGTCACCTATTAGCTGTGTTTTTGCTGTCTTAAACTCAGCCCTTCTGTCTATTAAAATCAAACCACTGTGTAAACATTCCGTGTTGTTCTTGGTCTCTACAATGGCCACGGGGATCAGGTTTCACCTGCCTGCACATCTTCAAGCAATTACAGCAATTAGCGTGAAGCCATTTCACATTCAAGGATTCAAGGTCTATGGTGACATTCAAGTCCAGGAGAAGTCTGAAAGGGAGAGGAGGAAGAGGCCCAGAGCGAGACGACTATTCCATGGCCCTGAGCAGACAATTTCTCTTTTAAAAATGGTGGCCCTTTAATGATGTTATTATGAGGTTTTTAAATGACATATCAAAAGTTGTTTATATCACAAAAACCCAACAGTCATTTAATTATACTAATGAAGGTCTTTATACGTGTCAGATTTTTTAAAAAAGACTTCTAATGGCCATGAGAAATGGACTGTTGCTGCTGCTTGCATCACAGCAGTGGTGGCAGCATTCTTTGTAGAGGAAGAACATATTTTATAATGTATAAGGGAATTTGCATTTCGCTTTTCACGGCAAACCTTTCTGTGTTTTTTGTAAATCTAACAATTGCAACAACATGGAATATTTAGTTGGGAGATGTTTGGAGTAAGTGTTGAAAGCAACTATGTTTGCTTGCTTTTTTTTTTTTATGGTTAGAGAACAACTGTGGCGACTTTCACAGATTGAACTAGTACAGTTCAAAGGAAAATCATCGACTTTAGCACATCTGATAGCTATATAGGCATGGCAGAGGTGTCTTGAAAAAACACTCTTAGGATCCAGTAGGGCTTTGGCTTTGTTTGTGTTGTTTGTTGCATTTGTAACTTAGTTACCCAGGACTCGTTTGCACAAGGCAAATGCTAAACTGATTACAGCTTTTAAAAATTGGTTTGTACATTTTTTAATCCATATTTTAATGTTGGTTTATTATGCAAAAAAAGCGGGGCACTAATTTTAAAAATCCAAGCGTGCTGCAAAAGAAGATCTTGCTTTGCAGTCCCAGAGGGTGCTTGCAATCAGGAATAACCGCAGGCTAAATTATAATGTGGAATTCTGTTGCCCTTTAACCTGATGCTGCCTGTTCACATTCAGTGTTTGTTAACAAACAGCTTTAAGAACAAAATTGTTGGGAGAATTACTATTTGATTGTATGCACTGACTTCATTGAAAATAAGAGGCTTTATTTTTTTTAATTGCATGTCTCTGAGAAAGTTGTGATAATTCCTTTACAGAACTGCCCTAGTTGGCTTAAAAGCTACTAGGTGTTAAGCAGTTACATATCTGTAGGACAGAACACATCTATTTGTGTGACTGAGGCTGGAACATTTGTGTTCATTCCATAACTAGCCATTTTAGGGAACTGGACTGCTTAGAGCTCTCTAGCCCCATCTCGAACTACTTATAGCTCTTCTGTTGAGAGATGGTTTTCCTGACCGCCCACTTTCATGGCGCCCAGGCTGTGTGCCTTTTGATACTGCAACGCAGAGCAGCTGCAGGGGATGCTAATAAAATGCAGCATTTTGGACACTGAGCAAGGTAAGAGTCTGCCTTTTTCTCCTGCCCCTTGAAAAGGGATTGCTAGGAAATCATTTCCTGGTCTCTAACTGGACCAGCTGAGTTAGAGAGGAACATTTGCATTGGATACTCCACCCCTCCCCAAAGTGGAGAAGGCAGGCGTGGAAGCACTGTGAGACTCAGAAGGGAGATGAGGCAGTAAACCAGATCTTTCCCATTTTTTCCCCCAGCCTAGTCTTCTGTTTCTATGATCTGCCTTTTGAACTGTTTTTGTGGCTGATCAGTTCCACCTAATATGTCTCTTGATTTCTGCTATTGTAATACTCAGGCGACATGCTGTTCTCTTCATTTTTATAAGCTTTAGATGCTTCTGCCTGTCATTTTCTGGCGGTTTATCTTCAGCGTCTGGATTTGCTTTCAGACTTGAATGTCTATCAAGCTGCCGTTGCTTTGAATGTGAGATCAAAAGAAGATGAATTCCAGTAAAAAATTTCCTTCTATGAAGAAAAGATTGGGGCCTATGTAAACATCCCACTGACAGCTCCCAATGAGTTATTTTAGCCGAGTATTAGCACCTGGATGACAGACAGTCCAGCATTCCATGCTAAATAACAAATCAGTAGCTTCTGTGGCAGAAGAACATTGCCACAAGAGCAATGCATTTTCAGAAGGAATCCTTTTCTTCCTCCTTTTTTTTTTTTTTTTTTGTTATTGAATATGGCTGTTCAACTCTTCCTCCTATTTTTCAAGCTGACTTGCTGTGCCTTCAGCAGTTTACTTTTCTTCACAGTATTTGCTGAATTACTCCGGTGACGGAAGACAGGACTGTGACAATCATTTTGGGGCGGGTTAAGGAGTGTTCCATTAGGCAAGCTAGGCATCTGGAGATAAACAGGTAGTTTGGTCGATGGTGGAGAAAGAAAATGTAAAGGACAGCCAGTCAAAGCCAGATCCAGGGCATATCCCTGGAATACGGGACGATGTGTTCTTTAAAAATACATGTGACAAAATCCTCTAAAGTCTGCAAAATCTGAATTTTCTTCTTCTTTTTTTTTCTTTTAAAGCATCCTGCCTATGTAAATGTCACCACAAAAATATCTCAAGAGCAGGTTTCCCGAAACCCTGTTGGTGTGTATTTGTCTGCGTGAATGAGCTGTGTTTGGCTAGGGCTTGGTCTAGCCAGGGCGCACTGCGTGTGCTGTGTCGCTGCTTGCAGACCTGGAGCGGTTTAGATACGTGTGGCATTAATAGATTTCTTTAAGTGCTAAATGCAACTTTGAAAATTACCTGCAAGCTCCAACTGATCTTTCAACTTTGAAAGTGAAGAATTACTTGAGGAATTCTTGTGGTTTCTTTGTCATTTAGTGAGAGCCCAGCCAGCTACTGTGGAGGCAAACCTCCCTGAGGTTGCCTACAAAGGGCAATGTTCCAGTGTGTTTTCTCTTCGAGTGTGCTTCAGCCGCACAGTACTTCCTGTTTATTCAAACATCTTTTTTACCACTCGGCAACCCCCGCTTCGCAGAAACAGCCAGAACCCATCTACAGCAAGAAGACGGAAATCCAAAGGCAGACAGTACGGGCTCCCTTCGCCAAACTCTTCATTTTCTCTGTAAGTGTCCAGAGAAAAAGAAACATTTTTTTGCTGGGTTAAACTTTTAAACTAGGGATCCGTTCTTGTGCAGACATTCTCTGAAGGGCGAAATAAGATGATCCAACTTGTTTACTGCTTTTTTTCCTCCCCCTTCCCTCCTCTCTCCATCAGAGGCTTTTTTCTTTTTAGAGATTTGAGAGGACCGTTTCCTTCTAACTCCTTGTTTAATTCACTCTTGCTTTCAAATATGTCTTTGGATATAATCAGCTAAGTAAGCAGCCGGGTGGTGTCAGGATAGTTTTATAGGCTAAACGTAGATTGGAACCTCTCTCTGCTTACTGTGACATTGTTTCGTGTTGCCTTCTTTTTCTTCCTGTTATCACAAGTAGTAAGAGAATGTGGGGATGGTGCCTTTGTAATTCTGCATCTACAGAATTGTCCCCTGATGTTTGCATCACGACACCGTCATCATTTGTGAATCAGTCTTGATAATATTTGTACCAATTTCATGCCAATAAAAGTCAGACTGCTGAAACACGCACGGTCATTATCTCATTCATATTCCTATTGTTTCAACGGAGTGGGCTGCAGAGGGAAAGGGAAAGCCTGCCTCACTTTCCGTGATGGTTGTTAACTTTGATGTTGCAAGGCTCTTTTCAAAATTTTCCTTGTGGATAATCAGTATGGCAGGAAAAGCCCTTGGACTTGGGCTGCCTCCTGGCTCTGAGTAGAAGAGCAATCTAACGGCTCTCTTAGTCCTTTCTGTTGAAATGACTTTTTAAACACATGGTTTGACATTTTTGAAAAAGGTTCCACCTTTTCCTGTCTGTAGTCACTCCTTTTGCCTCTCTCCCCTCCCTCCACACCCCCCTTCCCTGACCCCCAACTTCAGTTTAATTGGTAAGCCAGGTGTTAATATTTCTTTTTAACTATATGGTGGTCAGGGAATAGACAGGAAATGGAAAATAAGCTCTTTTGATCTTAAGAGAATTGTTATTACTGTGAACCTTGTTTGCTAGTCCACAGTCTAAATATTTTTAAATTTTAGTGTCTAAAACAGCATCTATTAGAATAGAGAAAGAAATATGCTCTGGGGTTGTCCAAACCTCTCATAGAAGAAGCATTTAAATACATAAAATAATTGTATGTATGTGTGTGTGCATGTGTGTGTATTGCTATCGCTATGGTGGCTTTTTTGAATGTTCAAAAGTTGTTCTCTTTTGCAAGAAAAAATAAGATGTTTGCGACTGCCTTAAGGACAATTTGTTTAACAGTAGGAGTAATTGCAGGGAAAATGGAAAGAGTGACTGAAGGTATTTACTCAGATATTAGTGTAGGTGTGGGGGCCGAAAACTCAGTGTGGGAACAGTGGGCTGCTTTTCTTGGTATCTTAGTCTATTTGATGACCATCAAATTTCCCAGCTCGCTGGTTTTGTTTTTTCTGGATGGCATGTTTGATTATTTATCAGAAGGGGAAGGGAGTAGCTGAAGCAAATAAACATGTGACCAAGTTCTGTTTTGTTTTCCACTCCGAAAGCCATGCCCTTTAACAGATATACAGAAAATAATAAATGCATTGTTTTATGATAAAAGGAAATTATATGTGTCTTTTTTTTGTTTAAGGCAAGTGAGTTAACCCTTAAGGCTCAGGAGGCTTTTTGCCTTCTGAGAATTTGCCAGGCTTTTTATTGAGAATTAGCCTATTGCAACTAATGGTTTTATGGGACAGGATTTCCCAGGATTACTTGGTTCATTAATTTAGCTTTTTCTAGACAGTTCACTTAGGAATGTCTGCCTCAGTAGTTCGACTGTGTGGTGTATGTGTGTGTGTTTTAAATAATAATACCATTGGACAAACCAGTGACTCTTACTGTTTTGTCGAAGGCTATATTCTGATGTTTAAAGCTAAACATGAATAGCTCAACTAAAGGAAAGTATACCATAGTGTCTGTGGCTAGGATACAACGTAATTTATCAGAGGCCAACATTTTGCCCCTCTCTTTAAAGATGTTAGGCAGGTGCTGTAATACAGAGAGTTTACTTATATGTCTGTGTCCCTCAGAAATACCTTCTAGTCTTTAATATTATGTAACCCATTTCATTATCTTCAAGGCTGTCATTATCTCAAATTGATTCCTCCAGAGGCCAAGGGAAAGGCTCAAATCTATATTAAATTTAGATTTAAAATTTGCGTTTTTTTTTTTAGTTCTCAAGTGGGGTTTGCATGGCTTTGTGAAATCATTCTTAATATGTAGGCATTCACTGATATATATGCGCATACTGGCACATTCTTTAAATACAGGAACATGATTTTCTGTAGGGGCTTCCTTACTTCTCCACATCCTGAAGAAGTGATGTGCGTGATTCTAGCACAGTGCCTGGCCCAGTCGTATCAAGACCTATAAATCACAGCTGAAAATCTGTTTCATTGCCTATACTGTTTTGGAATGTGAATTGAAAATATGCACACAGAAGGGATTCCCTCTTCCTTGACTATATAAGGGAACGGTGCAGCAGAGGCTCAGATACAGTGCAACTTTCATGAGTATTGCCCTGCAGATAACTAGGAGGTTGCTTTGCTCTTGAGAAGACAAGGATGGAAGCAGTGGCCTTTCCGCCTCTCTCCAAAAGGCAGTTGGGTTGGATAATCATACTTTGTATTTATACGGAGCCCTTTGTCTGAAGAAATCAAAGTGCCTGACTAATGCTAACTTGTTAATACTCAGAACACCCCAGGGACATAGGTAGGCTGCAAAGATTATCCCACTTTTGAGGTGGGAAAATGTCCTGTTGTTAAAATCATTTACAATTTCCGGGTGTGTCTGTATTTAATGCTCAGGCTAGACCTGGAAGCGCTATGATCTAGAGATCATGAGAAGCATTTTTTCCTGTGACATAGTCAGCCCTGACCACAGGCAGTCTCATGAGAAAGTGTTTTACCATGAAGAAACTGGCCTGGAAAATATAGCTAGTGCATGATGTTGATGGTTGGGGGAGGGAGGAGGTGGTGAAGACTAATCGTTCTTAATTTTAATCTATTTAGGGTCAAGGGATGTATTTTTTTTAAAGATACAGCATGGGCTGAAACTTCTGATTTTTGTTTTGTTTCTCTTTAACTCAATATGATGTTGGCAATTTAACTTCCACAAAAATCAAGTTAAGTTTGTTCTTTGTGAAGAAACAGATACAGTACTGCTTATGGGCGCTGCAAAGTTAAGTCAGCGGTTGCTCTGTAGTTACATGCTTTGGGGGCAAAAGAATTGAAACCTGCTGTTAACCTGGTATGGTACTGTGTGATTCTTCAATTCTGGAGTGCCGTGGGCCTCCTTCCTGGGTTTCTAAAGCACAGTGTAAAAATTAGACAAGTGCCATTTACTGTTCAGACTCCTTCGTTGAAAGCTTTTCCAGAAAACTCCACAGTAGGGTGGAGGTGCCTGGGTTGTTTGGCTCCTGAAACTGTTTGTTTGTTGGAACCTGAATATAGAAATTAGATTTGAAAAAAAAAATCTCTACTCAAAATGTGCTTTTAATTTCAAAATGTAATTTTCAAAAGACCATACAAAATGATTCCAGTTTTTGCTTAAGAAATATTCTTTTCTTTTTTCTTTCTTTCTTTTTTTTTGTTTTTGTTTTTTGGTTTTTTGTTTTTTTTTTCTTTTTGGTTTGTTTGTTTCGTTTTTTTCTTTGAGACAGAGTCTTGCTCTGTAACCCAGTCTGGGGTACAGTGGTGCTATCAGCCGACTGCAGCCTCCATCTCACGGGTTCAAGGGATTCTCATGCATCGTCCTCCTAAGTAGCTGGGACTACAGGTGTGCACCATCACACCTGGCTAATTTTTGTATTTTTAGTAGAGACGGAGTTTTGCCATGTTGCCTGGGCTGGTCTCCAACTCCTGGGCTCAAGCGGTCTCCCTGCCTCGGCCTCCCAAAGTGCTGGGATTACAGGCATGAGCCACAGTGCTTGGCCCAAGAAAATTTCTTTTCTTTTCTTTTCTTTTTATTTTTATTTATTTGATTATTTTTTTGAGACAGAGTCTCACTCTGTGGCCCAGGCTGGAGTACAGTAGTGTCATCTCAGCTCACTGCAAGCTCTGCCTTCCGGGTTCACGCCATTCTCTGGCCCTAGCCTCCAGAGTAGCTGGGACTACAGGCGCCTGCCACCACGCCTGGCTAATTTTTTTTTTGTATTTTTAATAGAGACGGGGTGTCGCTGTGTTAGCCAGGATGGTCTCGATCTGCTGACCTCGTGATCCGCCCGCCTCGGCCTCCCAAATTGCTGGGATTACAGGTGTGAGCCACCACGCCCGGCCAAAAATTTCTTTTCTTAATCATATCCCCAAATGCTGACAATGTGTCATTGCAGGTGATGGTGTCATATTTTTTATTTTTCTCCCAATTCATGTATACATTTTACATATCTTCTACCATGAACTTATTACTTTCATAATCTATAGTTACACAGCACTTTTCAAAATCACTTGTTACTTATTGAGTGTGAGGCTCTAGACTATACACTTTACATGTATCAATTTGACATAGGTACTTTCAGTTCCTCCCATTCTTATTGAAGAAGAAACTAAGACACAGAGAGGTTAAGTAACTTGTCTCAGGTCACACAGCTAGCAAATGGTGGAATTGGGCTTCAAATCCAGACACAGTGATTGGTGTGCATTCAACCACTATGTATGCTGCTTCTGTGGACATACATTAATGTTTTTCAAAGCAAACTTCTATTTCTTTGTAATTTCTGTGATTCTCTCAGGGTCAGTAATTCCCTCAAATTCCCAGAGAATCCTTACTTCTTCATGCCTGGAGACTCAAGTTCCATCTTATGCTAAACCGTGGTTACTGGAAGTTCAAAAGATCATTGTCACTTTTTGAGCACAACTTTGTGAGCACAACTGTGTATCAGATGACCACAGTTTTTTTCAGATTCCCTCTTAAAGAGTTACTAATTCCTCGACCAAACCAATCAAATCTGTATTTCTTTGCCTCCATAAGATGTAATCTTTCTAAAGTTCATTACAAAGTTACCTTTTTGTGTGGTTTAGATTAACTGAATATATTTTTCTATACGTGTCTAATTTTTTTTTAATCGGTCATGTCAAGCAAGTAGTTCTAGTTCCAGGTGAATGGAAGAACTCCAAATCCATACGTCTATGGATTAGTGGACTTTTTGCGTGTATGTCGTTCTTGAATACAGTGAAGGGATTCTATCCAGGCTGTGTGACCTTGACCACATTACGTAAACTTTCTGTTTATATAAAGAAATTTAGAACCAATCGTAGTTGGGATTCAGTGTTAGTTACCATTTTCTTCATTGGTAGTATCATCACCAGTATCATCATCTCCCCCTAGCTCAATATTTGGCCTCTTAGGCAGCCATTCCTGCATTGAGAATTGGCAAGGCATGGGTGAATGTTTGGTAAGAGTCAGAGTCATATTTGCTCAAGTACATTTGCCATTGGAAAGAGCCAGGATTCTCAGCTGCACGTCATCTGTGTAACTGCAGATAAACCAGGTACCCCTCTTGTCCTCAGTTTGCTTTTTGTACAATTAAAGTTGACTGCCTTAGATCCCTTTGGGTTCAAGAGAGGATGCTGCAACTTTTCTTAGTGTTTCTGTAAAGAGGATGACCAATGGTTTGAAATCACTGGGAAAAAGGAATCTTTGCTTTCCATTGAGAAAATATATTCTCTTATGCCTGGGGGCAGTGTGTTATACATATAATAATAGTTTTAGTTTCCATTTACTGAATAACTATCATGTTTCAGGTGCTGTGCTAAGGACTTTACCTACACATGTCACATAATCTTTATAATTTATCCTCTCTGGTCTTGTGTTTCTCTTTTTTTTTTTCTTTTTTTTTTTGACACACAGTTTATGATCTACAAGTTAAAGTAACCACAAACATAATATGTGCACCACACACTTGCATACATCATGCTGTATTATAAGTATCAATTGTAATAGTGATATTTGAAACATTTTTCTATAGGCTTTGCATAATAAGTAACACAAATATTTTGGAGTAGGTAAAATAATTTAACTATTGTAGTTATTTTACATACTTTAAACAATGTATTTATAGTAAACAATTGTGGTGTTTTTATTTGGGGATTTTTTAAATATTCTTTTTTCCAAGAATTGTCCAGTATTTTTTTCTCTCCAGAGAGGAAAAAAAAAAAATTGTAAGCATATGACTGCTCAAAAGGCAAAAACTGAGAAAGGCCCAACCTGAAAAGATATTTTTTTCAGGTTGGGCCTGTCAAAGGACTATGCAGGTACACACAAATAGAAATGACTTTGTTTTAAAATATTTGTGAAAAACTAGATAATAGACACAATGGAGTCCCTCTGTATCATTTGTTTTTTTAAAAAAATTTAACTTTTATTTTAAATTCATGGGTACATGTGCAGATTTGTTACCTGGGTATGTTGCATGATGCTGAGTTTGGGGATATCCCGACACCCAGGTACCGAGCATAGTACCCAATAGTTAATTTTTTCACCCTTGTCGCCCTCCCTGTCTCTCTCCCTCATCTGTTAACTGGGTATAATTTACCTCAAAGCATTGTGAAAAAATAAATAATATAATGGGTTTGCACTGTTTAGTACTTGCCTGGCAATAAACACTAAAAACATTACAATTTTTCATTATCTTCCTTATCCCCAATGACCAGGGACCAGGGCAGGTTTAATAACACAGTAATTTAGCACCCATACCACCTCCACTAAAAAAAGAAGAAGAATATATTTATAGCAGAGTGCAAGAGTCTACAGTGGCTTAAAACAAGAGCTGGAAATCCCACTGGACCTAAAAGCCATGCCGAGGGGGTCAGGAGAAGAGATCTCACTTAGATGGAGGTGAAGTGTAAGATACAGGTGTCCAGAGGCATTAACTGTGGCTGGACTTTAGTGAAATTTGGGTAAAAAAAGAAAAAGACCTGTACTCTCTTAGCTCTGCTTTTCTATTATTTGCTTTATGAAAAGCTCGTTTTGAAAAAAATCCAACCTTGGCTTAGCTGAACCAGAGAACGAGGGACTTGTCCAGAATGGGGCTTGAGGAAGAGCTGAGAATCAAGGTATGATGGGGACAACATCAATATTCCAAGAGAAGATGAGTGAACTCAGTTAACCAGAGAGGTGAAAACACAGTGTGCGAGAGAGCAGAGATAGCTGAGCTTGTTAATTCCTTCCTGTCCGCCTGCTTGGAGTTTGCCATCACAACAGTAGAAACACAGGATGCTGCTGCAGGGATTCAGATGCAGGGCTGGTCCCTTGGGTCTGGGGATATCAGGGGACACTGCTGCTTGAAGGAATTGGATTGTGGACAGAGTTTTTAGGCAAAGGTTGAATTTAGATGAAAGAAGATACTTGGATGCCATGTAAATGTGGGCAGAGAACAGGGAGGGCAGACTTGTAGATATGGTTATGGCTCACAGAGTCCTGGCCATGGAAAGGTCTGGTTGAAAAAAAGCAAGTCTTTTGTGTGGGGAAAAGAAGGGAGATTAAAGTTAGAAGGTGTGACACTGAGAAAAGACCCTTCCCTTCATTCTGGAGGCAAAAGGGCCCACAGTCAGTCATGCATTTTTAGCTCCGGAGGTCTGCATAGCCATTTGCCAAGATTACCCGCGGCCATCTTTGGTCTAATCAGTGACCTTGATACAGTGTGAGTATCAAGTTCTCATGAGACAATGTTTTGTTCGTTTTTGTTTTTCCATCCTAGCCACTCTGTAGACTTGTGACCTTGGGCAAGTCACTGAACTTGACAATCTGTCTCTGTTTGCCCATTTTAAATCAAGACTTATAAAACTTTCCCGAACTTCCCTTAGAAAAGTTGGGAACAAGAAATGAGATTAGTGTAGAGAGCAACTTAACTAGCACAGTGTCTGGTTCATAGTAAGCAATTCAATACAGTGTTTTTATTTAGTGTCTTAAATGTAGGGAAGTTATGCTGCACTTGTCCCTATGTTTCCAGATGTGCCTCATTTCTTAAATTGTTATACAGATACAATCTTAGCTATTCGAAATAACTTGCTTTAAGGAGTGTAAATTAATGGAGAATATTAGGATTCCCCCCCATCCTAATATTTGGCCAGTAGTGAGTAGTTCCACATTTTGGATTATTATTCTTGTTTGGCCCTTTCCTGTATTCCCATTTCTGTTTCTTTCTTTTGTCTTCTATCTCTGCTGGAATGTTGCCTCTAAATCATTTTTACTCTTTGCTTCTTTGCCCAAATTCAGGCAAGAAAAGGAAGGTACTTTGTGAAGCAAAGCATTCATAGGTGTTAATTGCCTCTTAGGGCATCCCGAGTATGTGTGACTTACAGTATAAGAAAAAAAGGAATACAGTACCATATTTGTTTGAGAAAGAACTGGGTTCAGTGTTACTAGGAAAATCATGGAAAATCCTCCATTATTTTGAGCATAATTCTAGTTAGATTCTTCCACAAGCTTCAAAATTAGCAAGTCTCATTCTGAGGTATGAAAAGATGTGAATCTGAATTATTCATAATGAGAGTTGCTGAGCTGCACCTCATAAAAGGCAATTGCAAAAAACAGTGGGTTAAATACAGTGAGTTAATAGAGCCTTTTGATTCATTTATCCTTGCATTTGACCCCAAGTTTTTCTACTTTGGGAACCTGGAGGATGGGTCCAACTTATTTATTTTTAAACACAATCTAGTCTTAAACAGAGGCAAAAAAGAGTTTGATGCAGCATCCAACTTAACATTTTAGACATTTTCTAATAAACTTCACTTCTGTTTTACTTCACTGCAATGCTAATGTGGCCTACAGTCATAGCATCCTAGGCTGTGATCTTGTCAACTCTCATGAGCTAAACAGGCTCAGGCTTGGGCACTGCTTGAATGGAATCCCTCCAAAGACAACTCAGGTGCCGGAGACTTGGTGTAGTGATTCAGCGTCTGGCACTGGCTCCAAGAGGAGCAACCCGCCAGTGCCTCAGCAAGGTGGTTATAGGGCCCTATGTTAATGGGAGGGAGTAGGAGTATGATGGTGGGTTTTTTTTTTTAGCTCTTCCCAAAGACTTCAAGCAGACTTCCTGACTGTTTGTAGTCATTAAACTTACTACATCTAATTTTGCAAGAGGACCATAGATATCCCCCCCTCTTTTTTTTTTCTGGTGTCATGAAAATCCTATCCTTTACCTTGCTGGCTGGGAAGTATCCTGTACGTGCCTTTCAAGTAAAAAAGGTTACTCATAATTGCAAGCGGATACAGGGTTTGCTGACCCCTTCCTGGGCTTGATTGGCGGTGGGGTTTGTAGCAGAATGCCACCTCCTATCTAGAGCCTTTGGCATCTCTCTCTGTCCATGTCTCCTGTAGTTGGTGCACAGGATGGCATTTGAGCTCACAACGCTAATGCAGGCAAATCATGACGTGGTGCAGGAACACATTTGCGTAATTTTGTTCTCTTTAGTCCCAGTTCTTGTAGAAAAAAAAAAAGAAAGAAAGAAAAAATATAATTTTTTGCCATCTTTTCCTCCCCAAGAAAATATACTCAAGTTGCTGACTTTAAAAGAAACAAAAAGCACAACTCCCAAACCTACCTTTGTGGTATTTGTTAAACATTAAAGTAAAAGAAAAGCAAGGAATATACATAATAGGCATCATAGCAATGATAACCACCCTACGTGTAGCTTAAAGAATATAAAATCCTGTCTGTAAGTATATGTGAAACCTAATACTGGAAGTAGATCTAGAAGAGAGGTTCAGGCTGGTGTGGGGTGATAAAGTGGTCCAAGTACTGGAGGGGGTGCTTTGGCCTGGCCTTTACCTCTTCCCCACCGTCCCCACGCAGAGATGACACTGCCCATGACCCATGACTGTAACTCCTCTGCAGTTAGGACAATGATGACCAAAGAGAAGAGTGACTTTTCTATTTCTTGTCCCTTTCCACTTTGACTCAAACACGTAATGTTGGAATGCTGTAGGTATGGAGTTATCTCTGCTCTGATTTTTCTCCATGCCTATCTTGACATTGTCTCATAAACTTATTTGCAAAGACTGGAACACTTTTTAAAATCCATGCAAAATGTCCTACCTAAATATCAGCTGTTATTAAGTGCTCTGTAAGCATAGGATAATTTGTCCAGCTGTTGGAACTCTTGAGGATGGATGATGCTACATAGAGCCTTTCCCTTCTCAGCCACTGATTCAAATTCAGTATATCCCAGTTGATGTAAGACTTGGCTGTCTACTGCACCTGCTTTTGGGGTTGAGTCAAGTGAATTTACTACCAATGAATGTTCAGAGTCCACACCCTTATTTGCAGTATCATAGAGTAGACCAAGCAGTAACTGGTACAAAGAAACTGTTAAAGGCTGTCTGTGAATGGTCATTACCCCCTATAAGTTTTGTTGGAGAATGTGTTTTGTTTTCTATTTATGACGCCAATAACCTGACTCAATGATTTACTGCAGTGCTTTCTTTCTTCTCTTGTGTATCTAATATTTACACAGTCATTAGAATTGGAATCTTTCTTTGAACATCTAATATTTTCACAATCACCAGAATCCTTCCATGAGATTAGCTTACTTTTCCATTGTCTTGTTACAACCAAATGTTCTATTTGTAAAATAAAATTTTAAAAAATTGTTTGAAGAACCTGTTGCTTTGGAATACTGTTGACTCTGTATGAATACTTCCAGTTCTACAAGTCACTGTCATTTCTTTCTTTTTCTTTTCTTTAAGTCAGTCACAACCCTTAATTCCTTCCTGCACTGGAGTGATTGCTCTGTCTAAAGGAAGAAGGTGATGAAGTTTCCTTGCATACTCAGTCCCCGGTCTTGCTACAGAGTGATTGTCAGGTTGTGTTAAATGATCACTGCTTGGGTTGCTGGGGTTGAACAAAGATAGCAAACTAGTTTAGGGGAACCAGGCTCTCTACAGGGAGTCAAAGAGTATGTCGAGGATGAGAAACAGAGGAGAGAACATGACTCCTTTCCCACTAATGTTCCTATGCTGCTTTTCTTTTTTTTTACAAGCTTTTCCTCCCACCCCTATATCCACAGTGACTATTGATTAGTCCATGAAATTATCTGAAAAACAGGTTTGATCTTGAGGCGTGGAGAGAGTCTAGGAAAAGAAATTAGAAGAAGGATGGCTGACTCAGACCAGCCTTTCAAGCTGGAAATGGGACAACTTCTCAGGGCAGACAGGAAATAACCAGCTCTTGACTGGCCACCAATAAGGCACATGCTGTCTTCATTCTGTGGGTGCTCAGGATCTCATACTGATCTGAACTGCTATCAATTACCTACCAGCAGAAACACATCTTCAAAGTTTGAGGCAAGTTTTAAACAGTTTCACATCAAGAAGCACATGGATGTATTTCCTTTTCAGAACATCAACGTTGAATTTGAGCTTAAAGAACAGCTAATTAATAATGTTCTTGCTCCTTGGCCAAACTCTAAAATTATTTTGGGGAACTGATTGGAAGATGTGTTTATATAGGATTCTATCCAGTGAAATCTTTGGGGATCTCAGACTACAGATAGCAACCTAAGATGGGGATTGACAGACTTTTCTAGTAAAGAGCCAGATAAGAAATATTTTAGGTCTCAAGGGCCATGTGGTCTCTGTCAAAAGTCCTTGACTCCGTTTGTAGCACAAAAGTAGCCATAGATTATATATAAGGGAATGAGCTTAACTGTATTCCAATAAAATTTTATTGGTAAATACCAAAATTTGAATACCATATAAGTTTCACATGTCATAATATAATCTTATTTTATTTTTTTCTCAACCATTTAAGTAAGCAAAAACCATTCTTATATCATGAGCTGATATATGACAGATGATACAAAACAGGTGATAGACCGAATTTGGTCCACGGGCTATAGTTTGCTGACCCGTGACTAGAAACTTTCCAGTTAGTCATATTTTTTGAAGACCTCCATGTGTCAGTTGGTTATCTCAGACCCCGTCACCAAGTGTGTTATGCAAAACATTTTAGAAAGATTTTCTCCTTCTACCAGCTTGCTTTATGTATGTGTGCATGCCTGTTCAAACCATATTTTATATAAACTTGTTGATGTTTCTTAAAATATGGTAGACATGTTTTTGAACATCGGCTACCTTGATAAACATGCTAAACATAGAATTACCTAGCCCCTATAAGCACCTGCTATGATCTTAGAATGTAAATAGCTCAGAAGTTGTAAACATGCTTATGTAAAACATAATTTGTAAATAACAGATGGCACTTATTTACTAAGAATATGAAGGCACTGATGAGAATGAAGTAATCTTGGACCAATAGAATGGAAGGTGTGTCAAAAATGTCCAGGTTCCAAGTTAGTATGAAAACAGGACCTACCGAGCCAGCAGCGAGAGGGCCATCTCACTGGCTCTGAGTGCCGAGAGCTGGCCGTGGACCATGACATGCCAGCCATCGGGCAGTTCCAACTCCTTGTGCAGATCCGGGCATAGATGGGAGACTAGTCAATCCACAGAAGAGATGAAAGTGATGCGTGCCTGCCACCACTCCCCCTGACCCACCCACTTCTTCTTTTAGCTCAGAGAGCCACTTATTTTAGCTTGAAGGAAAATAAATGTGAATGTGTGCAACTGGGCTCTAAGTGCCTTCTTTTATCATTCACCTCCACTCTGTGACATCCTCAAACTGTGTCTTTACTGTAACCCGAGCCTAGCATGAAAATACAGCACCAGGTTATCCAGTGCCAGGCAATTGTCACATCTGTTATAAAGGAAGTGTTGACTCAACCCACCCAGGAACCACCCAAGAGTAAAAGGTCTCCAGAGATGGGATTGGACCTTTTAAGTTATTTACATTAGCAATTGATCTGGAACTTGAGTCAGAGTTGATCCTTGCTTCTTAAAAGAGAAATTCTTTCATTTATTCATATCCTTTCTGTCTCTCTCTTTCTGCTGCTTGCCCTCTCCTTCTTCCTTTTTCACCCTTCTCTCTCCCTCTCCCATACACACAAACACATATCCACACGCATTCTGTATCCAGAGAATCTAATTTTATCTTCAAACAATGTATCCTAAGGGACTTTTCTCTAATTGTGATTGAGATATTGTTATAAAAATAAGAAAAGTCCATTCTCACTCCTCAGTTGTATTGGAATAATATCTGGCCTGCCACAGTGGCTCACACTTGTAATCCCAACCCTTTGAGAGGCCAGAGTGGGAGGATTGCTTGAGCCCAGGAATTTGAAACCAGCTGGGGCAACACAATGAGACCCCTTCTCTACAAAAATGGAAAAATTAGTTGGATGTGGTGGCTCATGCCTGTAGTCCCAGCTATTCAGGAGGCTGAGGTGAGAGGATTGCTTGAGCCCAGGAGGTCAAGGCTACAGTGAGCCGTGATTGTGCTATTGCACTTCAGCCCAGGTAACATAGTGAGACCTTGTCTCAAAGAAAAAAAAAAAAAGATTTATCTCTGGGGATTAGGCATTGGAGTTGGAGATGAAGGACATAATCTGTTCTGATCACATAACAGGTAAAAATGGCTATCAAGTCATCATCTTCAGGAAACATGGTGAACATAGGTCTCTGACACAGATTCCAAAGGGGATCCCATCAGTCATTCCACATTTTCCACTGATCAACACTGAACATTATAATAAGCATGTTTTTTACTTTTTTCAAATCATAGATGGTGGAGATTTGTATTATAATGCCCAGATACATAGTGTTATACACTAAGGATTTATTGCCTCTCCTTGCATGTGACAATTTAAAATCTAGACCACAGTGATTTATATATCATGGGAATTAGAAAAGAAAACACCTTTTAGTGATTGATTTCAAAGCATGTTATAAATTCTGTTCAGTTAGGTTTGAAAACTCCTGCTGAGACCTAAGGCAATTTTTAAATGGATTTTAATTTGGGGAGGATATGGATAATAATTTGTTCCTACTCTGTTAACATACTCATGATAAAGCTGGGGAATTATTGTGGGATAATTCATAGCAATTCATATCAAAATGAATTATTCTCTGCACTAGTGTTGTCTCTCCATCCAAAATATTTAAAGTTATTTTACCTGTGTTTATTCATTTGGGGGCTGAAATTTGGAAGTCAGTTTGCACATTTTTATCTCGTGGTGTTCTCTGTTCAGTAGGTCGGCTGCAGTTTCCCTTGGGTTCATATAAGTTTGCAAACCTTTTCCCCCCGTGCTTGTATCTTGGATTATCATGTTTAGTGGGCCTCTGTATGAGATGGTATGAAGAGGCTGGGGTTTACAGTATGATTATTTAAGTTCATGTACCCTATGTTGGGTCTGAAAAAAAAACTTATACATGACTTTTTTACCCCCTTCAAACCAGAAGAATAAATCTGAGGATCCCAGTAGCTAATTTTGAAATGTGTGATCATTCTGTAGAGCCAGCTCAGTAAGCATTTGTTGAAAACTTAAGTTTAAGTTCTATACTTTCCTTTCCTTATGTACATTTATGAGACCATGCTCATATAAGAATAGTTTTGTGATGGCCGGACACGGTGGCTCACGCCTATAATCCCAGCACTTTGGGAAGCTGAGGCGGGCAGATCACTGAGGTCAGGAGTTCGAGACTAGCCCGGCCGACGTGGCAAAACCCCGCCTCTACTAAAAATACAAAAACTAGCAAGGCATGGTGGCAGGTGCCTGTAGTCCCAGCTACTCGGGAGGCTTGGGCAGGAGAATTGCTTGAACCTAGGAGGCAGAGGTTGCAGTGAACCAAGGTTGCACTACTGCACTCCAGCCTGGGCAACACAGCAAGACTTTGTCCAAAAAAAAAAAAAAAAAAAAGAATAGTTTTGTGTGTATGTGTGAAGGTTTTTCTTAAAGACACTTTGCTGAAGTGAGGAGCTGACTATAGCTGCTCTGAGACTTGACTATTTAAAAATTGAGGCCAGGTGCAGTGGCTCACACCTGTAATCCCAGCACTTTGGGAGGCCAAAGCAGGTAGATCACCTGAGGTCAGGAGTTAGAGACCAGCCTGGCCAACATGGTGAAACCCCGTCTCTACTAAAAATACAAAAATTAGCTGGGTGTGATGGCACACGTCTGTAGTCCCAGCTACTCAGGAGGCTGAGGCAGGAGAATTGCTTGAACCCGGGAGGCAGAGGTTGCAGCGAGCTGAGATTGCGCCACTGCACTCCAGCCTGGGTGACAGAGCGAGACTCCGTCTCCAAAATAAATAAATAAATAAATAAATAAATAAATAAATAAATATAATAATAATTGAGTGCCCATTCTCCCAGTATTTGGTGGAATGTGATAAGTTATATAGAGTCTTCATTACTTTGTTTTTCTTTGCTTGCTTTATTTTAGTGTTAAATGTGTGTAACCTTTCTCCTCTTCCCCACCATATTTTTCTCTGCACTGTCATCTATAGTCCCTCTCTCTGCCTTTCCAACTAGCGACCAAACCCTTCTTTGCTGATCAGTCTGTTACTCTGAGAACTCTGATGATAGCACTTAAAATATATAGCAGTTCCCTTTCTACATTAAAAAGCCATAAAACCTTCATGTGCAATAGCTAAGGGAACATATATAGTAGGAGAAGAGGCTTTTGCTCCTGCAGGCACCTTGCAAAGGGGACTATTTTTCTTATATGATATAAATGAAATCTTCACTCTGCCCACTTTTACACCTACGCATGTACTGAGCGTCTCCAAGGAGACAAGGAAACCCGGAGTCCAGTGATGGTGAATCCTCCCTGAGACAGCAGGCTAGAGTCTCAGGCAACTCTCCCAGGCGTCTTGGCTTCCAGATGCCCCACTCAGACAGCCCCTTTTCTCGAGGCTCTTCCAGGCAGGCCTTGTCGAATCTGTCTCTCCCTTCACAGATGAAACAGCCCATGCATTACATCTGAAGGGCTGGTCGTAGTGAGTTCAGTAGGCAGAAGGCCTCCCTGGAACACGGGGGTGGATGCAGTAGGCAGGTGGGATAGCAGGGTTCCACTTTCCCATGGTCTTTTCTTTGTCACTCATCTATCGGTGCTTGTGTTTCTTAGCTTTCCTTTGCACCTCTTAAACACAAAGGCGCCACTCAGCCTTACGCAGTGTCTTAGAAGTATTATTTGTTACAACTCTAGTTATGAGCACAGTTCAGTGAGCGTGTCCTTTTAGGAGAAGCACTGCTCTTGCACATTCCACGTTTTTAGGTGTCTGCTCATGAACATTAATCCTCTAGACCACTCTGTTCTCTCTTTCTTCTGAGTTCAATGCACAGAGACACGCAGGCCCCCTTACCTCTCTTCCATTCCACCATTGTCCCTGTAACTTTTCTTGTAAATATCCATGTTGTTTTCTTATGTAAATGAAGCACCTGTTCCTTTTTAAGGAACACACTACCGTCATAAGTCCATTATGCTAACTTTCTAAGGCTATAGCTTCAGGTCCTTTTGATGTATTGATGACATCTATGTGTGCCTCTTCTTTGATGCACAAATAATTTGGTTACCATATAGAAATTATTATTGATATAATAAGAAGTCTCATTTTGTGTCTAAACTCTAAGCACATCGTTTAATGAGCATTCTTGACATCTCTGCCATGTGTACATTCTTGGTTCTCAGCTGCATTGATTCAAGTAACCCAACTTTTCATATGACTTTCTAGCATGATATCCTCAAACTTCAGTTTTCTGTTGCTGGTCCTACTGCCACCTTTGGAAAGGTATGTGGCTAGCCAGTATTCCTGTTCTTAATTCTTTGGCAGTGAATGTCTTCATGGGGGTTTATTGATGACATTGTTTTTTTCTTTTTTTACTTGACCTTTTATTTTATTTTATTTTGTTTTACGAGATGGAAGCTTATTCTGTTACCCAGGCTGAAACACAGTGGTGCGATCTCGACTCACCCTAACCTCTGCCTCCCAGGTGCAAGCGATTCTCCTGCCTCAGCCTCCCAAGTAGCTGGGATTATAGGCATCTGCCACCACACCCAGCTAATTTTTGTATTTTTAGTAGAGACAGGGTTTCACCATGTTGGCCAGGCTGTTCTCGAACTCCTGACCTCAAGTGATCTGCCTACCTCAGTCTCCCAAGGTGCTGGGATCACAGGCGTGAGCCACAACGCCCAGCCTGCTTGAACTTTTAAAAAGATTTGTCAGTCATATGTTAAACATTTTAGAGGACTCTTCTGTTTTCTTCCTGCTTTATCTCCAATTTATACTACCTCCCCAATGTCTACTTTTAAGGAAAAACCATCCCATATTGTAAGCTTGAAAGGGTCATTTATAATAAACGTAACCAGTTTTGTTCATAGATACATAATGTGCCTCTTTAAGATGACTAGAGATCAGATTTGCCAAATTTTCCTCTCTGATTTCTATCAAGGTCATCCTAGGTATGTCTCATCTGTTTAATCTTCCTTCCTACGTAGGCTAATCCATAGTATATTTTTTTTTGTGGTCCACCACTTAGTTCTTTCTCTTTATTTGGACTCAGATGGGGTGAAAGTATTACTTTCAACTTGAGTCCCTACATTTCCCCAAGAAGAATTGGGGGAGGGTGAAGGTGACCCTGAAAAGGGCCCTGTAGTGTCTCCCAAGTTTTCATCTTTTCTCGGGTCCCTCCTGGTCTCTCTGTCATCTTTGTTCAGAGTCTCAATCACTCATGGTCTTAAATTTCATGTCAGATCTTTAGTAGGAATAAAATGTCTGCTTAGATGCCTGTGGAACCGTGGATGAAACTGGCCGAGTCAAAGGGAACGTAAACAAATTCTGGAAAGTTTTCCAACTAAGACTGGTGGGAAGTTTCATTTGCTGTTTCATTTGCCAGGAAATAGGAAAGTCAGGACCCAGTCCCAAAGCGCATTTCCTGGAATCCTTTTTTATGAAGAGTCCCTGAACCTGTGTAGTAACGCAAAGGATTTTCTTGTTTCTCCTTCCAGGCACTTCAGGTGGCAAGACAGCTCCTTCTTCAGCAGCAACAGCAGCAGCAAGTTAGTGGATTAAAATCTCCCAAGAGGAATGACAAACAACCAGCTCTTCAGGTAACAATTCTTTTTCTTTTTAAATTGACATTATACCCTTTGGGATAACTGACAAGCAGTTCAGGAGTGGATTGTGTTGAGCATTGCAAATCATGTAAGAAAATCTTCTGTGGAAAGTGCATTTTTGGTTTACCAGCAAGTTGAAACATTTTGGGGAAAATGTGTATTTGACCAAAAGTTTTATTGTCAGGAGTAAGATCTGCTGATTAGTGAATATAATAGAAGGACAAGGAGTTGTAAGTGTTGAGTTGCTAATAGGCAGTGTAGGTTACCAATGAGAAAAGTTCATAGTACTCAGAATTGTCACCACATTCTCTTATGTTGGGTCTAGAAATGGCATAAACACGCACAGACACACACCTTACTTTAGTGTAGTCATCCTCAATTGGGAAGATTTTGGCGACCCCCTACCCCCCCACCCACCACCAGGAGACAATGGGCAATGTCTAGAGACGTTTTTCGTTGCCACAACTAGCAGGGCAGAGGTGTTGCTGGCATCCAGTAAGTACAGGCCAGGGATGTTGCCAAACATCCTGCAATGCACAGGACACGACACACCGTGATTCATCCCAGAATGTCAAAAGCATCAAGAACTATGACTCGGCCTGAGGAGGATGTGGTACTTTTAATATTATGGCTTGTAATGATTATAATATGTACCCAATTCTTCAGTGGATATGTTCAGAATGTTTCTAGGTCAATAATTTTTAAATGGCAAGAAATTTTTATGTAAAGATACGAAAATAGTTGTTCTAGCAACTTCTGATTTCAGGCACATTGAAGGCAAGGGCTTAATGGAGTAGAAGAAAGAGTAAGTTTATAAAAATCTAATTTGGGGCCAGGCATGGTGGCTCACGCCTGTAATCCCAGCACTTTGGGAAGCTGAGGCAGGCGGATCACTTAAGGTCAGGAGTTCGAGACGAGGCTGGCCAACCTGGTGAAACTCCATCTCTACCAAAAAATACAAAAGTTAGCCAAGCTTGGTGGCGGGTGCCTGTAATCCCAGCTACTAGGGAGGCTGAGGCAGAAGAATCGCTTGAACCCGGGAGGTGGAGGTTGCAGTGAGCCAAGCTCGCACCACTGTGCTCCAACCTGGGCGACAAGAGTGAAACTCCATCTCAAAAAACAACAAAAAACATCTAATTTGGGTTTTTGACTCAAAGTAGAAAATTGTAATAGAAGTTTCAAAGAGACTTGAATCAGGGTCTTCATGCTCACGTTTAAGAGAGGGCACTTGGCACCTGGGTCCTAAGTGGTTCAGACTACTTTCATAGCTGAAGGTGGGCATCCCTGTCACAGGAGGGGACAGAATCTGTAAGCGGTAGCTGATAGGTGTATAACTTGGTGCCAATTAATTGGATAATGAGGTCAACCTAAATTCTAGCTTGTGTTTACTTTTCACAGGTCAGGGTGAACCACAGCCTGTTCCCAGATTATCCGCAAAGATCAAACTGACCTTGACCAACAAGTTCTAGTTCTTCTACATGTACTTGGGAAACTGTCACTTTCCAGAGAGAGTTCAGCACTATAGTGACGCTTTATTGGAAAAGTTGACAATCTGCCTTGTTTACTAACCCTTCTGTAAACACTTATTTGGTAAACCATCACCAGACCATGTGCCTTGGAATGCGTGCGCATGCAGGGGACATTTTTAATGAGGTACAGTGCCATTGAGGGCCCATGTCAGGTGCTATAAGAAGTGCTTTGTTGTGTAGATGTCTTAAGAACAGCTCTGGAGGATGAAATATGACTATGTTGACCTTTCAGCTGTGAGCTTATTTGTCAGGATTCAAATAAGTTGAAAGGATCAAACTGAACAGTTTCCGTAGTCAGACTGGGAATTGTGTTTCAGAGGTCAGCAGCGGAGGCCACATTGCAGATTCCATAACATAGCCAATTGTTGGTACATATTAAAGTACTGGGGCATCTCCTGTGGACAGAGACACAATTAAAATTCTAATTTATTAATGTATACAGGGAGCTAGCCCAGCCTGTCACTCAGTGATTCAAATGATGATCCATTCTTTTTGCCGCCCTCTTGGAGCTCTTACAGCCTTAAAAATACCCCGAGTCCTCTTGAATTCATCAGGCCTCAAGTGCATTGGGAAAATGAAAATATATTATTGGGGGGGAAATCTTACACATAGTAGAGCTTTGGTTAGAGATAATAAAAAAACACACACATACACAATCTGTCTGATCACACTGCTTGCTCTTCAGTATTGAATATCATTTGTGATTTTTTTTATGGTAGAATTATTTTCCCTCATACTTGCTTTTTAAAAACATATGGCATTTTTAGGTAACTTCTTTTCCAAGATGAACGAAGTTCCTTGAGGGCTAAATATAAGAAGTAAAGTTTCAGGGGATTTCCTTTTGAGGGCTCTTTTTCTTCTTGCCTGTTACAGGGTTTTTAGCCACCATGCAGAAGTGGATGATATAGAGGGCTCCATTTTTCTTGGCAAGGACAGTGTCAAAACCAACCTCACACATTCTGCTGAGCACTTCAGTCTGTATAAAAAGTAGGGGGAGAAGGGGTAATCTTGAACGCTGGTTTTGGTAAAGAAGATGTCTTGAGTTTTTCCCCTACCCCCCAAGTAGAGGAATTGACAAGCAGAGAATTTAGACCAGCTTTAAGATTTGGCCGGGGGAAATAAATCTAAAAGGTTGGTGGACTGGTGTGTGTGTGTGTGTGTATCACAGACGATTGCTGAAGGACCCCTCAGCTGCCTGATAGGGTCATGCACATTCAGTAAGCTTTATTAGGTTGGCTGGCCTTCCACAAACAGAGGAGAGATTACTATCCTAGGTCACATGGTATATTACCTCATTATAAAAATATGCATATAGACTTGGTGATTCACAGAAGGAATAACCTTCATATTTAAATATATCTTGCCATACTGCATCCTTGCTGAGGCATCTCCGCCGGAGTGGCTCTGAAATGAAAGGGAAATCCTACAGCAAATCTTAACAGTGCTCATCTCTGATCTTCTCACCCTTCATAACTACACTGAGAGACCGATTTTAGCAAATTTCAGATCTTCTGCATAGAGGAAGGCTTGACAGGGAAGAAGGATTTGATCTGCTGATAGCTTGAAGGAAAAAAAAAAAACCCCAAATCCCCAAATATACTGTGACTCATATTTTAAGCATATCTCACACTCCCCTGCTTTATGTTTGGCAGCGCTCTCTGGTTTCACAGGCTGATGATACAAACAAAAGAAAATGGAAAGTTAGAGGAGGCTATAAGTGGTTACTCGATAGAGATCATAAAATATAGTCAAACATCACCAATTTGGTCTAATTTCAGGGAGATGAGAGTAAATAAGAGAGAAATGGCACTCTTTGCAGATCCACATACTGAACCAAATCTGAGCTGGTCACATTCTTGGGTGATGTGGTTTATTAATGAAGGCATTAATCGGGTATAGATATTGCTTCTGAAGTTCTTGAGAAATATTCTACTTAGTAACCAAAATTATCTTTTTACTTAGTCTGTTCATTTGCTTTGCAAATTTTTTTATGAATGATACAAATGAAAATTGAAAATTGGCCCCATCATAAATTCAGAATCAGAATGATCTGAATTAATTAAGTGCAAGTTGGTGAACATTTCCAAAGCAGGCTGGGCATGGTGCTGGTGTTCATGGGATACAGAACTGTTGAAGATACACACCCTGCCTTCAGGAGGCTTATGAGTTGTAAACAAATTAACAAGATTTTGCTGCAAAACGAAAATTACAGATGAGTAAAAATAGTAGGCTCTTTTTTTTTGAGATGGAGTCTTGCTCTTTCATCCAGGCTGGAGTGCAGTGGAGCGATCTCGGCTCACTGCAACCTCCGTCTTCCAGGTTCAAGCGATTCTCCTGCTCAGCCTCCCGAGTAGCTGGGACTACAGGCATGCACCACCACGCCCAGATAATTTTTGTAATTTTAGTAGAGACTTGGTTTCACCATGTTGACCAGGCTGGTCTTGAATTCCTGACCTCAGGTGATCCACCTGCCTCGACCTCCCAAAGTGTTAGGATTACAGGCATGAGCCACTGTGCCCAGCATAGGCTTTCTTCTATAAATATTTATATACTTCTGAAGATTGCTTAAACAAGTGAAATAAATGCTTAACAGTGCAGGTGTACTCATAACCTCGAAAATGCGTAACTTTACTGGCTGAAGATTAATTTGTGAGTCGATGAGCAATTTTATTGATCAAATTTTGGAACTTTGACCACCGTTTCTGGGTAGTAATTCATCTTGGTTCTTTAAGCATTTTAGTTGTTGGCACGAGTACATAAACTGGAAGGAAATCAAATGACACATTTTCTCCTAAGAAAGTAAGAGTACATGTGTATTCTGGCAGCATTAAAGTTAGGAAAGAAAGTAAACTTTGTGTGTTGCCTACAGTGGAAAGCTCACCAGCTTCAGGCCCTCTATAAAGAATTTGAACCTGAAGCCAGTCATCTGATAGTTTTCCTTCCTGCCCATGCCCTTCCTTCCAAGGTGATGTCATGTGTGAGCCCCTTCCTCAGAAGGCCATTTCACTGCAGGGAAAGTGAAACCCACTTAGAAGGCCAGCCCTTTAGTCTACTTGGAAGCTCAGGGTGATCATGTGGATTCTTGCTTTAAGTGGAGGAGGTTAAAATACAAGATTCAGCAGGTATTTTTTTAGCATTTTTATTTGCAGTTATATAAAACATGCTTTAGGCAGCATTTTGCTTTGCATTAATGCCGCATATAATCTTAGTAGCTCATATCATTTCCACGTTATTCACTAAAGAAGAAATTGGCAAGAGGAAACCTGTAAAGGAAACTACAATTTTATGTTGTTGATAGTGAAATGGAATGGTTTTGAAGTACTGACCCTTAAGAAATAGCCCTATGCACTGATTAGTAAGGAGGATAATTTAGGAGAGGGAAGCAAACTTTTATTTTTAATGTCTAGAGTTAACATTGTCTAGAATTGGCATCCCTAGCATTTTAAATTGATACAAAGCATTGAAATTTTGATATCTTTAAGATGTTACTGTTATCACATGACTTCTGAGAATCCCAAAACCCTAAAAATAAGTCTCGATAAGAAATAATAAAACAGAAATATTTTAGAAATAGTTCTTAAGTCTTTCTGATTACATGCACCATTACAAATATGATAGAAACAGTGATCACTCCTCCCAGAAAAATGCACATGAACACAGAATGTCACATCCAGTTTTAGGGATTTCATGAACTTCAAGAAGTTCACCTTGGGGTCCAGGCTGATACTCCTGCTTTAAGATTTTGTTTTTCTTTGATAGTCTGTTTTGTCCTTGCCTCCAAAATTTTGGTGCAAGTTGTAATATAATGAGTTCATTCGTTTTTGTTATTTCAACTTCAGCTGTGCATAGGTGGCCCTGTGTCCCAGTCTGCCCAGGACAGCCCACTCCATGGCTATTGATTGGTTTTGTTTATTCATAATTCCCACTCTTGAAGGTATCCCCAGGTACAGTGGCTCACACCTGTAATCCCAGCATTTTGAGAGGCTGAGGCAGGCAGATCACTTAAGTCCAAGAGTTAGAGACCAGCCTGGGCAACATGGCAAAACCCCATCTCTGTGAATAATACAAAAATATTAGCCGGGCCCGGTGCCTGTAGTCCCAGCTACTCTGATGGCTGAGGTGGCAGGATTGAATGAGCCCAGGAGGTAGAGGCTACAATGAGCCATGATGGTGCCACCGCATTCCAGCCTGGGTAACAGAGCAAGATCCTAGCTCAAAAAAAAAAAAAATCCCTATTTGAACCAGGTGCAACTGCAGTGGTGTGCACCATATCTCAGCTACTAAGAAGGCTGAGGCCAGAGGATCTCTTGAGCTCAGGAGTTTGAGGCCAGTCTGGGTAACATAGCAAGACTCTATTTCGATTAAAAAAAAAAAAAAGTGGCCGGGTGCGGTGGCTCACGCCTATAACCCCAGCACTTTGAGAAGCCAAGGCGAGCGGATCACAAGGTCAGGTGTTCAAGACCAGCCTGGCCAACAAGGTGAAACCCCATCTTGCAAAAATTAGCTGGGCGTGGTGGCACGCACCTGTAGTCCCAGCTACTCGGGAGGCTGAGGCAGGAGAATCGCTTGAACCTGGAAGGCGGAGGTTGCAGTGAGCCGAGATCACGCCACTGCACTCCAGCCTGGGCAACAGCGAGACTCTGTCTCAAAAAGAAAAAAAAAATAAGGAACTCAGTTTGGACTTTAATTATATGATCACTAGTTTAAATGTATCTAAGAATTACAATGCAAATGTGATGCTAGTATTTTATATGTAATCATGTCTTTGCCACCACATGCAAAGTGTGATAGATAATGAATGTTTAGTCAGTGCTGAACGTGGGCCAGCTCCTTAGCTACTCTGTAGTATAGGCAGTGTCCTTAAATCATTTAATGGATGAGGAAAATGGAAACAGAGAGATTAACTGACTTGCTACACAGCACAAAGGTAGTAACAGCACCAGGATGGGAAACCAGGTTTTTTAGAACCACAGATAACCAGTGTGCCGTCAAGAGGTTAATTATTGCCTCTCTTTTTATGTGTGTTTACTCAGCACCTACTGAGTGTCATATTTTCCATAAATAAGTAAATTACTCTATTTTCCATATTATAAGCAAAAAAAAGACAGCTGAAACCAACAAAAATCAGTTCCACTATAAATATCTGGATTTCAATTAAGAGGACTCAGATCTGCATAATTACCCTAAGTATATCTTTATTTGTCTGTGTGTGTGCCTGTGCGTGTGTGTCTCTGTGTGTGTCTGTGTGTGTGGTGGGGACAGAAAGGTGATCAACAACAGCAAAGCAAAGTTATTTCTTATTTTCAAGTCTGAAGTGCTCTTATGAGCGTCCATGTGTTTGGAACATGGACTAGTTTGTTATAATCATTGTTGGGGCTAGGAGGTGGAGAGGGACAGGGGAAAAAACATACTTGACTGGTCAAAAATGTGTAAATTGCTGACAAAATGACACATGTAATTAAGAGTGCTCCTGCCATTTTACCTTGTGGTTTACACCTCCAGTGTTGAAAAAGAGAGTGACTCCCACCTCGCTAATTACCATTATCACTAAAATGCTAGGGTTGGAGTCATTAGTTCCATGTGCATTTAATTAGAGGAAGGCTGAAATTGGATTTAACTTATTACTTTTTCATGGATCACTTTCTTGTCATCACTTCAAATTGGATTGCAGCCCCAGGTAACTAATTATGAGAGCCACAGGATCAAGAGTGAAAAAAAAGGTAATTAGGAATAACACTGTCGGACCCTTGCTGGTCGTCCACTTGTGCTTCAGGGAAAGAGGGGGAAAAAAAGAAAACGCAAGCCATATTTTGTAGTATCACAGATTAAGGAGTTAGGGGCATGTACAGTTGCTAGGCATCATGGGAGTCTGTCACCACCCATAGTGGTTTCTGTGATATACAGCTGAGTTGAAGATGTCGAAGCAACGTGGTTCCACAATCAGCTGCTTAATACCTAGATTAAGCCTGTAAAAGCAACAGATTGGTTGTAGGTATGAGGCATCTCTACAACTGTGTAGACTGGGGGCCTCACATATATGATTACAACAAAGCTGTCAAGATGCCTCTGAGCCAAAGTAGAGAATATTTTAAGTATAGGGAGTTAGAATTTAATGAACATATTAATGCTCCAGAAACATCATTCATATCTGACAGAAAGGTGTATCAGTCAGCACAACAGTCAGGTTTAGGGTTTATATATCAGGACGTTTTGTCAATGTTTCCAGTGTCCGGTAGTGTTCAGGATGTTTACTTTGCTTTGGATTTGCTCCCTCCCACCCCTCCCCAAATGTTGTGGATGGGTTTCCTGAGGTTCCATTTCTCCTTCCATCCCTATTGAAAATTCTTTAAAATAAATTATATTGTTTCCATGTGCAGAACAGAATTCAGAACTGCAAGCAATCAATTTTATTGACACCATCTGAAAAAATGTTGATGACAGTTCGAGGATGTGAAAGAATTGGATTTTTAAAGTCCCCAGGACTAAGTGTGGCAAAAGAAAAAAAACTGAAATGTAATCTCATTACTCAAAAGTTCTGTTAGACACTCCTAAGAAGTGATTCTTCTTAACGAAAAAAATAAAAGCAGCAGCAACAGCAGCAGAAGGGCGGCTTCTTCTTGGATAGGCTGTGATCCCACAATGAGGTCTTGCTATCAAGCCTGTTGGTTGCCTTGAAGGGAGAAAAGAGCTTCTTGGTTTCCCATGGCAGTGAATCACCCAGCAAAGATGGCTCGAGTTTCCTTAAGTTGTTTAAAATTGGTTTTAGTGTTCTGTTAATGTAAGCAAATAATCATGATTTTAGTCTTGAGTGACTTTCAGGCCTGGGCGAGTCAGGCTTGCTCAGTATTCTCCAGTGCAATGGGAGTATAGACGATGATGCGCCCCCCCAGTAGAGACCACTACATCATTATCCCCAAAGTGGTAAAATACTCTTCCTGGAATTTTGAGTCTTTTTCCTGTGTGAATCTTCTAAGCAAAATCTCAGAACCAAAATAGTGATCATCAAGTCTAATGTAGAAAATTAAAGCCTCTCTCTTTTTTTTTTTTTTGGGAACATCTTAAGTTGATTTAGAATTTTTGTACACAATATTCGTCTGTGGTTGAAAGGGGGCACGCTGAGGTCAAGTGATGTAGTGTTTTCCATTTTTCCATGTGAGTCTCACAGTGTGCGATAAAAGCAAACTCCTTTATTTTGTAAGTCTGCAAGAATTTCTGCTGAAGTGCAGAGGTCACGTTCCCTGTCAATTTGAGTAGCCAGCATTTTTTAACTACTGTTTTTTCTTTTGGTGTGTCTTTTCTTCCCTCCCCCCACCTTGCTATAAACCGTGGCACTTTTCTGACACATGCACAGTGAGGTCCTCCAATCTGAAACTCATTAGCACACAGCATTGGACCCTGTCCAGTGGTTAGAAAATTTCCTGGAGCCTAGAATAACAGCATTTGGTGCAATACCATGGACCAGAAGTGACAATGGAGGTAGTCGCACTCCCCTGGCACCCTGCCCGGTAAGGAAAGCCAGCTGACCACACAACACGGTGAGACAGAGGTTGTGCATATAGGATGAGCTCGAAAAGTTTGGTCCTTAGAGAAATACACTTCTAAAATCACAAGGCAATATCTGTTTTCCCTACACTTACTATTTCTATTGGGTCAGAGATGGTTATCAACATTCATTGCAGGAACATGAAAATAAGCGATTAGAGAAAATAGGATGAAGCTCAAGTTCCACAATATAGTATTTTTCACTTCTGTAACTATAGGTTATTTTCAGGACCTATATTTTCATTCATTCATTCATACATGCATGCATTCATTCATTCAAACTTTACTCATTGAACTTCACTATCTTGAGATAATGTGACCAGGCTGCAACCCCCTACCCTGACATTAGAAAAATTAAACAGTTTACCCTAAGTCAGGTTAATTTAAGCCAGGTTTTCAAACAGGAAACTGAGTCCCAGAAAGATAATAGTTATCATATTAAATAGTAAATACTATATAGTACTTTCTAGGAGCCAACTACTGTACAACAACCATATGGGGTAAGTTCTATTATTATTCCCATTTTACAGGGGAGGAAAGTGGAGCATAGAGAAGTTAACTTGTCCAAGGCCATACAGCTGATAAGTGGCAGAGCTGGGATTCTAGCCCACACAATCTGGCTCAAGAGTCTATGCTTTCATCCATTACACTCTACTGCCTCTCCCTGAGCTACCACCTGGGCCCCGCAAACGGGGAAAGCAAAAGGAATGGAATCAGAGTTGCTGATGCTTAATGCTCCTCGCTAACCACCATACCACACCGTCTCCTAATTTGGACATATGTTGATGGGCATATTTGAAAAATAGTGCTTATAATTGAAATATGCACTTTCTAAAGGGAAATGACGCTTGGGAAAGAGAAGAAAGACGGGTATTACTCAAAGCCTGCAGACAGCTCTGCAAGTAATTGTCTAAAGGCAGCCGTTGAAATTGAGAAGCAGTTTGGAAAATGTACAGTTTGGGAAATTTGTGTACCGATGTAATTACGGTAGTTGTGAGCTGATGTCATGCCTAGTAACTGTTTTTGTATTGCTTGGGCCTTTGTTACTGAGCTGTGATATCATGAGCAAACTATTATAAACATAGCATGGATATAGCATGCTTGTGTAACAAAAGATCGGGAACTTTTATTAAGTTTGTTTTCCTTGTCATATTGTAAAAATTTATTATGTGTACTGTGTATATTAGAAACAGATTTGGGTAATTCTGTCTAAATGAAGTCATCCCGGCTATTTCCAGACTGTCTGTTTTTGGTTGTGAATAATTTTCATACATCAGATGGTTGTCATATTTAGTCGCTCTCAAAATTTTAAAGAGAACATATCCCATTTTGAACTTTTGGTGGACTTCAGCCACCTTGCTGTTGGGATTGTTTGAGTTTGAAATTATTGCCCGGTAAATTACAGGGACTGAATACTAGTCATTTCTAAAGGGTCTGGGGTTGCTGCCTTCTATTCATAAGTTCTCTCCTTCAACAAAAGAACAGATTTTTAACTACTTAAGTAGTAGAATTTAAAGCTGCTGGACACAGTTGGGCAAAGAGCGCCAGCCCTTGTCCTTTTACATTATGTCCCATTGAAGAACTTTGGTAAATATTCAAGCAGACAGAGCTCAACATTTAGCGGTGTTCATGGTAAATGTGGAGTTTAAATGGGTAGTTCCAAAACTTTGAATGACTCGATCCTTCCCAGCTACTCTCCTCTAGCTCCTTCTTTTGCTGCCAAGCTTTTAGACCCAGAATATTGTGCCTGCTGCTTCCTTGTGGTGTTTTTTTTGTTTGTTTTTTTTCCCAGTCACTTTCTTTCCTAAACTCCTCCCAAGTCTGGCTTTTCTCCTCATCATTTTCTTGAATTTTATTGTCACCAAATTTAGTGGCCGTGTCTCCATCCTTCTAACCTGTCCGGCCTCCTTAGTAATACATTGCATGGGCTAACTTGTTTTTTTGGAAAATGCCATCATTTAAACTTCTTCAAATCAGTACCCCCTGGCCTCCATGCTGTTTTCTTTCTGCTTCCCAGTTCATTTCGCTCTTTCCCCCAAGTTCAGTTTCTTTGATCCCCTTTAATTTCAGTGCATCTGGGCTGTGTGCTTGTTCTAGAGCCTTCACACACATGGGCGCCTCCAGACCTGTTGTACTGCTCCTAAGTGCCTACCTGTGGCTCTCTCTTAGCTCGCCTTCACCTGAATTTCAGTATCTCTAATCCGGCAGATCCCTTTTGTCCCCAGGTCTTATTAGTCACAGTCATTTGACTCATCACTGACCTAGGAATTTCCTTCATCCTCAGCATGTTATTCATCCTCACATGTGCCATTTTTCCTTCCGCTGGTATTTTCTGTCCGTTCCTTTTTCTGTGTTTCCCCTGCTGCCACCTTATTCCAGAGCTGTCCCTTCAGGTGCCACCTGCTGGGATTTTGGCAAAGACTTTTTCCAACCCGTCACCCCCTCCCCTCAAAGAATCTTCTGTTCTTTATGCATCGCTCACCTCCTAGCCTCTCCTCGAACGCCATGTCATTCTGCTCTTCAGAACCGTTATGTATCATACCATGTCTCCATCCTGCTGCCTTCATCTAGTTAATTAGCATTCCAGCTTTGCATTAAATTAGATGTCCTGAGAAGAAGTTTATAGCCTTCTGACTGGGGAGAGGGGAGAGAGTCATGAATTCAGAGTCATCATTCCTTTGTAGGGAGCTGGATAAAAGTGCAGTCCATTTGATAACAGTTCAGAGTCCCCAAAATCCAGAATTGCAGATACTGTGTACTGTGTTGCCTGCTGTTTAGAGAGAAGACCTTTGGTGATTAAATTGTGTGTGAGTTTAATTTCAGGAGATTATCTTTGTCTGCTTTCTTCAGAAAGAAACTAAAAACCACATGATGTGAAGGGCTGTCCCGTTCCTAAGTTCTCCACCATGTGACTGCGTGCTTCTTTTCCATTGGTATCTACCACTGCCCCCTAGAAGGTTTCTTCTGATCTCCTCTGACTATAAGACCTTAAGGCGAGACACTCCCTTGTGTGCACATGGGAGAGCCGCTTTGTCAGACTTAATGAAATTGCTTTTAATAAGACATCAGTGAAATTATGTCTGGTTTGTTGTTTGTTTGAGAGCATAAAGGGATTGTTATTTATTCTAGAAACAGAATAAGAGTCTGAACCACATAGAATTACACACCGAAGAGGTTTTGTTGTGACTACCAACTTTGTTGGGGATATGAAGTGGCTCTACCTAGAGTGCTGTTTGAAGGACTGTGGGTCTAAGATGGGCTCTGAAGAGTGCCACGATTGATTAGGTATGTCTGCCATGGGCACTGGAGATGGGAGAAGTGCTATGTGCACCTTCTGTTTGCCAAGCTTGCCATAGACCTATCTGACCATAGTCTATGCTGATCCATGTCAGAGTGGAGAGGTCTTTTTCTCTGGGAAGTCTAATAGACTCTGTGGTAACTATTGAAGTATTATCTAAACTTAAACATATGCTTTGTGTTTTTCCCTGTAACCTTAAATGAGACTGGGCAAATTGCATTCTTATCCTAAAACCATGTCTCTTCTTGATCAGCTCTGAAATGTGATTTGTCCTTTAAAGCCACAGGATCTTTTACACTGGACTGCCACACAAACTCAGCTGCATGGTTGAGTTTTGGAGATTGATATGTCAGAATATGTTGGGGGAGGAGGCAGCATTACATTGTGATTAATACCATGGCCTCTGGTGTCTGACTGGCAGGTTATAGTCCCGGTACCACCTTTAATCCTGTGTGACCTTGGAAAAGTAGCTTAACTTCTCTGTATTTCTGTTTTCTTATCTAGAGAATGTGGCTGGTAACCTCACCTACCTAAGGCAGTTGTGAAGATTAACTGATTAATGCATGAAAAGTACCTGTGTAAAAACTGTGGGGTTTTTTTGTTTTGTTTTGTTTTGTTTTGTTTTGTTTTGTTTTGCTTTGTTGAGATGGAGTCTCGATCTGTCGCCCAGGCTGGAGTGCACTGGCATGATCTCAGCTCACTGCAACCTCCGCCTCCAGGGTTCAAGCAATTCTCCCGCCTCAGCCTCTGGAGTAGCTGGGATTACAGGGGCGCACCACCACGCCCAGCCAATTTTTTATATTTTTAGTAGGGATGAGGTTTCACCATGTTGGCCAGGCCGGTCTCAAACTCCTGACCTCAAATGATTTGCCCACCTCGGCCTCCCAAAGTGCTGGGATTATAGGCGTGAGCCACTGTGTGCAACCTAAAAGCTGTTTTTAAAGGGAAAATAACCTAGTAAATTCCAAGTTATATTTTAGTTCACTAGGTACTGGCCATTTTTCAAATGCATGTTTTAGCTGTGTAATGTGGACCATCGTTTTGCTTATAATCAACTTTTGCGTAACCGGAATTGATGGGAGGACATCAGGCTCTTCATCTGTAAAATGTGGTAATCGTAGCATTTATCCCATGGTGTTGTTATGAATATTAGCTGAGTAACGTCTGTAAATAGCTTAGAAAGACATATAAAAAGTACTTAATAAAGTTTAGCTTCTGTCATCATCCGTGCTACTAACTACTTTTACCAGCATTATTTTGATTGCACAGTGTTTTCCTAAATGTGTCACTTTAGGCACAAATAAGGGTCATGGTCTTCTAAAAATTCCATCCTGGTCTTTCTTTTGTTCTTGTCTTCCAGAATTTTACATGAATTAATGATAGGTAGTCTCACCAGCAAAGAACTGGTCCTTAATCTGAAATCTTGATGCTGTGACATTCCGCACCATTCCTGACATAAAGCATAGACACTTATTCACGAATGAGTTAGTGAATCACTGAGTGATGAACGAGTGACTGAATGAAGGAGTAAAATACCTAAGCCAAAAAGAAAGGAAAATTGATACTGCTTCACAGTTGAAGAGGCTTCAGACTGGTCTCAGGTTCGCGAGCCCCTAGAAACATTTCAAGACCATAAAAACAGCATTAAAAAAAATCCCGTGTCAGTCCTGCCTAAATCTTTCATTGGGTTGATGAAATGAATGCTGCGAGGTATGGAGTGAAAATCAGAACAGTCCTGTAGTGCGGTTAGACTACCCTAATGCCCTGTGCCTGCCTTTGTACATTTGCTAATCCGTTTAAGGTATAATATTAATGGCATAGAACTTTAATTCGTAAGTATAGAAAATTAAAGGAGACTAAAGGCAAAATACAGAAATGTATTTGGTGTCAAGATTACGTTCAATGAAGCATAGTGAAGATGGAATATACTTGCAGGGAGGAAAGAAAATACACCTAAATCTCTCATTTTGAAAGGAATTGGTTTACTTGATTATTTGCAACAGTATCACACTCAGGAAAATCTAAGACAAATGAAAGCAAAACAGAATTTAATTGAGCTATTATTTTGCAGACTTTGGCTTGGTTTCAGACAGTCTAATCAAATTGTCCTTTGCACAAATAACTAATGTTAAATGCAGCCTACCAACAGATGTTTAAAAGGAGTCTAATTGGAAAATCTACATCCTGGATTTAGTCTGTCTCATTGGAAAAAATAGCTTCAAATTTATATTTTTGAGGATGACACCCAGTGGCAAGCATTTCCAGAAGATAAAATTTTCTTCAAAGATGCTCGGTGCTTGGATGAAATTGTCTTGGATAGTCAAAGGTGGCACTCTAGAAATTCAGTTTCCTGGAAATTCTCCAGCTCTGTGCCATGTAGAGCTCTACAAAGAAATCTCTTTATCATGTTACGTCACCAGAGCCCTGTTACCCTCCCTGGATTGTGTCAGTGGCCCGTGTGCTGTAATTTATAATGAGCCCCTGCAAGTCCTGCAAGGCGCATTCTGATTGATGACATTTAAAGGTACTGTCAAGGTGGCTGGGTAATGAAGTTGACCTTCCTCCATCGTTGTCTCAGTTTCAAGTTTGTATATATAAACTATTTCACCTGCCATGTTTGCTTGGAACTTTTTATGATATCTGCAAAAGGAATTTGGTTTACTAGTAGTTCTTTTCTTCCCATTAGATCAGGGATTAACAAAATTTCTCTGTAAAGAGCCAGATAGTGAATATTTTAGGTTTTGTGGGCCATACTGTCTCTGTGGCAACTACTTACTCTGTTTTTTGTCATGTAAAAGTATCCATAGACAATATGTAAATGAATGAGCATGGCTGTATTCCAATAAAAATTCATTTGTGGACACTGAAGTATAAATTTCACATAATTTTCACATCACAAAACATTCTTCTTTTGTTTTTCCCTGCTATTTAAGAATATAAAAACAATTCTTGGCTCAAGGGCCATACACAGGTGGCAGCCCAGATTTGGGCTGTAGTTGGCTGACCTGTGCTTTAGATGACTGGATATGATCATGCAGTTTGTTCATTGAACCAGGATTCCTTATTGAGGGGACTAGCAAGGGCTGAAATCTAGCAATTGTTTATCCCAGTGTACCCTGCCATGGCACTGGGGCTGTGTCAGCTTGGAGGAAGAGGCATCCATTTTTTTCATTTGCACAGAGGTGCCACCTAACACCCCACTTTCCTTCCTTTTCATTGTGTTAGTTTGAAATCTATCCGTGCATTAAGATAGGTGTAATGGTGAAACTAGTAATTTTTTGGGTATTTTGAGATTCAGGAAAATGGCCACAGCTGGCAGGGCTACAGTTGGCTTATACCACATACTTGTGTGATATTGAGGAAGGTACCCTTTCAAGACACTTTACTCTCGTCCTTCTGAATATTTTCATAATATATCTGATGGTATTACATTAAAACACTTTCCTACTATCTGTCAGAGAAATATCTTACTGGTTATATAGATCTACAGTATCTAAGATGCATACAGCTCTGTCTTGAATCCAAGACATAATGGGACTGCTTCAACATGGAGCCCTCCTAAGATGCCCAGTCAGGTGCTCACATAATTTTCCTCCATTGTTTGTATTTTGAACCCAAGCATGTTGGATTTTGGCAAAGTGACTTACATTTGTAAGTCTCAGTTTCTTATCTATAAATGACTAGTCAGTGGTTTTCAATCCTAGGGGTGCATCAGAACTAAGGTAATTATTACCCTTATCAAGATCTAGGGATCAAAGCTTGTAAAACTCACAGTTAGGCTCCGGAACTCTTATCTTCTGAATGAGAATCTTAGGATGGGGCCCAAGCATGTGTATATTTAAAAACCTTCATAAGTGCTTTTTATGCCCACCCATGGTTGAAGACCACCAGTCAAGAAGACAGCTAAGTACATTTCCAACTTAAAGTCTTAGTATTGATTTCATTCTGCTTTTTCCTCATTTCTTCATTCCCTAGCCTTCTTCTAGGGTAGCAGAAATGAACTCTCTGACCTTATTTCAGCAATGCAAGCCATCTATAGTCATCAGAAGATATTGGGAAATCCCAGCTCAGGAGTCTTAGGTTTTGCCTTTGTGTAAATTTATGCAGGATGTAGCATTGGACAGGAAGCTGAATATACTAATACAAGAATTAAGTAGGCCACCCACCCTGTTAATCTTAAAGTCCTATTGAGAAGTCCAGGGAGTGACAAAAATGGGTGGTCCATTTGGTATATTGAAGGTCTACCTTGAGATTTAAAATGTACAGTTCATCTCCTTTTCTCTATACATTTTATGCACTTCTGCTTTGAAATGATTATGCCACATTTTTTGTAATATGCATCCATTTTTACAATATTCCTAGTTCAGCCCAAATTGGGAAATACTGTGTCTCACCAGATCGCTAACTTGATATCTGACCAAAGTGATTTGGATACCTCTCAGGTAAGTGTTGAAATTGGCCCATGTCTCAGTGTCACACCTGGTCTCTAGGAGTTTAGGGCATACCTCATTCAGCAGCCTCAGTGTTATTTAAAATGTAGACTCTGTGTTGATCTAGGAGCTTTCTTCTGCCAGTATTTTAAAAACAAATACCTTCTTTGCTCATTTTGCAAAATATGGAAAGAAAAAACTGCCATTGTGGAACTAGGAAGACCAACTGGGCCTCTTACCTCTTTATCTGTTTTACATTAGCATATCATTTGGCTTTTAACAAATAGAATCCTCTTCATTCTACAATTGTTCTGGAATTTTGGGGCTATTAATTGATGAAGGCAAAATCACCTTACTACAGCATGTTCCATGAGGGCCACATGGCAATTAAGGCAGTTTTTCTTTAAGGTAAGACCAACTGTGTGAGGCCCAAATACCCACCATCTAATGGCAGTAGGCAGTCTAATATTTTTTTTTTTAACACAATTTACCAATTGGATTCCTACAAAAGAGAGATTATATTTTTTGACTTATGAACAGCAGGTCAGACATTTCAAAGAAAATTTAGAGAGCAGTAATTTTGAAAATGTACACAGATGAATTTGAAAATAAATATTTCGCTGCCTACGCAGCTCTATTTCTAAGGCTGGCTTTGGAAACGTATTCCAGAGGCCTCACCATTTTGCATGACACAGTGTCAGTTCACACACAATATATTAATGCTTAATTGAAGATAATGTAACTGCAGATCAAAGGCATAATTAATGGGCTTGCAGAAACTCTTATGTAGATCAGGATTTTGACTAATAGAAGTCTGGACAAAACTGGTTTATAAAAGGATCTTGAGACCAGCTGAGGCTTCATCTGTCTGCTCAGCTGATGGTGACCACAGCTGGAGCTGCCACCAGGGGTAGGTGGGTGAATAAAGGATAGCTCTCATCTCCACCATTCCCCGTCCCCAAACCAACACTTCCTGGTGTGGCTCCTGGTTGGCCTCTGGAACTGCTGGACTGTAGAGCTATTGAATATCTTGTTGTATACAATAAGCAATTAGTTTCTGTTAGATTCAGGATATCTCTATGACTCTGTGACCTGAAACTTTTAGTGGGAAGCACATGATCAGGAAACAGGCCTTAGAATGGAAGTTGGCAGTTGTAAACCCATGGGCCAAACCCCGAAGCTTGTTTCTATAGTGCTGAGGAGCCAAGAAAATTGTTACATTTTTTAATGGTTGGGGAAAGATCAAAAGACGAATAATATTTCATGAAACATGAAAATTATATTAGCCGGGCATGGTGGCGTGCGCCTGTAGTCCCAGCTACTCGGGAGGCTGAGGCAGGAGAATGGTGTGAACCTGGGAGGCGGAGCTTGCAGTGAGCTGAGATCACGCCACTGCACTCCAGCCTGGGCGACAGAGCGAGACTCTGTCTCAAAAAAAAAAAAAAGGAAAAGAAAAAAAAGGGAATTATATGAAATTCAGATTTCAGTGTCCACAACTATAGCTTTATTGGAATACAGCCATTGTGAACTTGTTTTTCTGTCTATGGCTGCTTTCAGCAGAGATGAGTGGGTGCGACAGAGACTGTGCGTCCTGCAGTGCCTAAAATATTTATTCTCTGGCCTTTTATAGAGAAAGTTTTTGGCCCCTGGCTTCAAAGTTCAGGTTTGGTCTCTAGGACACCTTTGGGAGAAGGAGCTTGGGCATCTAGAAACTTACTGAATTTATAGGGAAAAACACATGAAAAACAAGAAAACAGCTTTCTTACCAAAATGTTTGGGAACTGATAGAGAACAATGTTACTGAGAGGCAAGAATACAGCATTCTCATGAGAAGATTATTGATTTTTATTGTTACCATCACCATCAACAATATCTAAGTCTCATTTTGATCTTTATTGATATTATTATGATCATAGGATTCATTTGGTTTTAAAGTTTGGTGTAAATGACATAGCGATTCTGAGAGCAAGGCCTCTGGGAAGTAAATGTGAGAACAGACCAGAGGCTTAGTGATTCTTTCATCCATCCATCTATTCACTTATCCTCATACTAACATTTATTATGTGCCTGTAGTGTACCGATCCCGCTTAGTACTGAAGTAGAGAATTGCATGTTTCTTAGTCCTTATATCACAGTTGAAACTGAACAGAGAATTATAATATGATGTAATAAATGTACTAACAGAGGTAATCTGTACTAGCCACATTTCAAGTTCTGTTCCTAAACTGGGAACACACACAGGAACAGAACTTGAAATGTGGCTAGTACAGTCAAAGAGTTGGATTTTTAAATTGTATTTACTTTAAATAAATTTAAATTTAAATAGCCATATGTGGCCAGTGGCTATTATTTTGATTACTGCAGATATAGAACATTTCCATCATTGTGAAAAGATCTATTGGACAGTGCTATCTAGAATGTTCTTTTGCTTTTTTTTGTTTTTTTTTTTCATTTTTATTTTTATTTTTTGAGATGGAGTCTTGCTCTTGTCGCCCAGGCTGAGGGCACTAGTGCGATCTTGGCTCACTGCACCCTCTGCCTCCCAGGTTCAAGCAATTCTTCTGCCTCAGCCTCCCAAGTAGCTGAGGCGTGTGCCACTGTGCCCGGCTAATTTTTGTATTTTTAGTAGAGACGGGGTTTCACCATGTTGGCCAGGCTGGTCTCAAACTCCTGACCTCAGGTGATCTGCCTGCCTTGGCCTCCCAAAGGGCTGGGATTATAGGCGTGAGCCACTGCGCCTGAGCTTTTTTGCCTTTTAAAGCATTTGGTAAATATGTCTTCCTGATGAAAAATCAAGAACTAATCTCTTTTAATGTGGTGTCTTCATATATCTCTAAAGTATATCTGTGCAACTCTTTGTCACGTGTCTCTCTATATCCTTCTTTTACTGCATTGCTACCAGTGTAAGACAATACTCCAGTCATCTCTGGGAACATCTACTGCCTCCATTTTCTCTGTGGGAGCTCAAGTTTTCCTTCAAAATAAGAAAAACTCCCAAGACCTGGAAGTTTGAAGGAAAATAAGCCAAACGCCCTCCCTCACGTTTGAAAACTGACAATTATTTTTATTTGTGCAGGCTTAAGATGGAAATAAGAACTTCTAAAAGAATTTGAAAAATACCCTACTTACCAAAAAAGCTTAAATCATTTCCTCTGAAAGTTTCCTTCCATCTAAGGTTTGCTTCGGTTCCACAGACCAGCCTCCTCCTGTCCTCAATCTGAGGGGGAGGAACGTGACCTTCAGTTTCCGCTGATACTGATTTTAGGGTCCCACAAGGGTCTCTGTACTTGCCCTCCCTCTTAGAGACACAGACTGGCACATCCTGGTTTTCTTTTTTTTCTTTTTTTGAGATGGAGTCTCCTTCTGTCACCCAGGCTGGAGTGCAGTGATGCCATCTTGCTCACTGCAACCTCCTCCCTAACTCACCAGGTTCAAGCGATTCTCCTGCCTCAGCCTCCCGAGTAGCTGGGATTACAGGCGTGCACCACCATGCCCAGCTAATTTTGTTTTTTTTGTTTTTTGTTTTTTTTCTGAGACGGAGTCTCTCACTCTGTCGCCCAGGCTGGAGTGCAGTGGTGCCATCTCAGCTCACTGCAACCTCCACCTCCTGGGTTCAAGCGATTCTTCTGCCTCAGCCTCCCAAGTAGCTGGGACTACAGGCGTGTGCCACCATGCCCGGCTAATTTTTGTATTTTTAGTAGAGACGGGGTTTCACCATGTTGGCCAGGCTGGTCTCAAACTCCTGACCTCAAGTGATCTGCCTGCCTCGGCCTCCCAAAGTGCTGGAATTACAGGCGTGAGTCATGGCACTCAGCCTACATCGTGATTTTCCTGTTGGCTTTTGTAAAAGCCAAATCCTTGAACTTTGTTTCTTATTTCCAAATGTTGATTACAGTTGTGTTTCTCATACCTGTCTCCCAGCTGTGAAGTTTATTGGTCTTTGTTTTATTAATAATTCTATAATTGAGAATTATATTTTATTTTAGACTCATAATGTCATAGCATTACATTCATTGGTTGAATATGTTAACTGGTTAGGAAAAAGCTTGGGGTTACCCTTAATCTTGAGCTTGAGATATTGATGAGACAATTAAGCTTAATTTGGTAACTCTTTGGAGTAGATAGACCCAAATTCTAAAAACCATCATTTACCATCTCTGGGACCTTGTCCAAGTAAAGCTCAGTTTTTTTTTTTTGTTTGTTTTGTTTTGTTTTGTTTTGAGACGGAGTCTTGCTCTGTCACCCAGGCTGGCATGCAGTGGTGCGATCTCGGCTCACCACAACCTCCGCCTCCCGGGTTCAAGCACTTCTCCTGCCTCACCCTCCCAAGTAGCTGGGATTACTGGCATGTGCCACCAAGCCCAGCTCATTTTATTTGTATTTTTAGTAGAGACAGGGTTTCTTCATGTTGGTCAGGCTGGTCTCGAACTCCTGACCTCAGGTGATCCACCCACCTTGGCCTCCCAAAGTGCTGGGGTTACAGACGTGAGCCACCGTGCCTGGGCTAAAGCTCACTTTTGAGCTTCTATAAAGTAGAAATGTCTACCCAGCAGATTAATTCAGAGGATTAATTTAAGAATACATACACACACACACACACACACACACACACACACACAGAATCTGGCACCTGTAGCTCAAAATGTTACCTGCTCTTCTTATAGCTGTTGTTCTGATCATTATATTATGATGATGTTGGTTTGGGTTATTACTTGTGAGATCCTACAGTGGTCTGGACACACAAAAAATTGAATTTTATATAACACTGAGGCTTTCTGATGGTAGTAGATGGGCAGAGAGTGGCAGTTGTCAACCCCCTATGCATTTCAGAGCGAAGTGCATTTAGAATGGCCATACCTATGTTATCATATACCTATGTTATCGTCTCTGAATCTTTGATATATGCCAGATGGGTTGCAAATTCTACAGTGAATTGTTCACTTCTGTAGGTCTTCTGTGCAGGACCTTAGCTCTCCTGTAATGGCACTGCAACTGCTGAGAAGAAAAGACAGAGTGCAATGATCATGCTTCCCCACTCTGACCCCCTCCTAGTTCTTCCCTGCACTCTTAAGGAGGCAGTTGCACAGTTATTTTTTATTTGACATTATAGTTACATATATGCAAAGAAGATCAGGGAGTATGCTCATTTTATTGTGTCTTGATGTGTTGGGAAGTGAAGCATGGATTATAAAATTATCTTTTCATCAAGCCTTCTAGTTAGAGTTGACTTGCTTCTCCTGGGGACTGAGTAATTTGTTACTCTTCATTGCCCTGTTACTTTTTCCCCCCAAGGGTGGTTCTCTTCACACCTGCAGGAGACTTGTTCTTTCACTTCTGTATTATCACATTACATACTGCACTTATGAAAAACGGGGCAAATGTTTTCTAACAGCCATCGTGACAACTCTGTTACAAACAGGGAAGTACTGTTTAGTTGAAAAACATGGGAATATCCAAGAAAAATGTGAAAGAAGCTTAGAAAATGAAATTTCTTGAAAATAGGAATCGAGAGATTTGTTTTATGATGGGAGCAAGGTTGAAGAAAGTAAGGAATTGATTCCTCATTAGAGATTGCAAACTGATGGCCCGCAGGCTAGATACTGTTTTGTTTATGCACACAACATTTAACCTTTTTTTGGTTCGAACTTTTTGAAGGCTTTCTTTTTCTTTGCAAAGATTTAAAAAATCTGGAGATTTCCCATGAAAATCTCATTTTCTGTCATCTCCTAAAAAAGAAAAAAATCAGAAGTTCAAGCAATATACATAGCACCAGTTATCTGGAGCAGAGAAATGCTGCCCATTCCCACTTTGCCATGGACTTCAACTCATTTCAGTAGCCTGCCTGTCTGCTGTCTATCCCTCTTCTAAGTGGCTCAAGGTTTCATGAACAGATTCACCTCAGAGTCTCAAAGGCAACAGCACGCTATAGTGGCCCAGCTAGAGCCCAGGCATTTTGGAATTCTTGATTCTTTGTATCTTTGCACCCTGATTATAGACGGATGTCTTTTTAAACTGGCTGCCTTGTGAAAATTAGAGTTCCTCTTTCTTAACTAGGACTGTGGGTAGTAGTGATCCCCATGTGGCAAGGATGGGGCAGGGAAGAGTGTTCCTGCAGGAAGAAAGTGTGTGCAAGCCAGATGACATGCAACTGCCCTCATGATCAGATTTGGATAACTCTGTTATTTACTCCAAACCTTAGTGTCTTACAGTTTAAGCATTTATTCTTTTACACACTTTCTGTGAGTCAGAGATAGGGGAGTGGCTTAGCTGGGTGGTTCAGGCTCATAGCATGTCATGAGACTGCAGTCAAAATGTGAGGCTGGGGCATGATTGGGGCTAGGGGAGCCGCTTCCAAGATGGCTCGCTCACATGGCTGTCAGCAGGAGGCCTCAAGTTCTCAGGCTGTGGACCTCTCCATAGTGTGACTTCAGTGCCCTTGTGATGTGGCAGCTGGCTTTTCCCAGAGTGATCCAAGTTGTGACCTAGCCTTGGAAATCACATACCATTACTTCTGCCATATTTATTGGTCACAGAGACCGGCCCTGACATGGTGTTGGAAGGTACTATCCAAGGCATGAATACCAAATGGTGAGAATCTTTGGGGGTTGTTTCGGAGGTTGGGTGCCACTGATTCCAACCTCTTCATTAGCCCTATTTAGAATCAGAGTAAGAGCAAGTCGGTGTAATTGTTTATAAAGTGTCATATCCTTCAGCTGTGTTGGATGGAAGAAAGGTCAAAATGTGACCTGAGCACTGGTGTACTCTTGGCTTAAGGTCATTGGCCAAAGTATTATTCACTTCACTAAAAGATTTGCCTGTACTAATAAGAAAGAGAGATTGACAAAAGAGATGAACTGCACTAAGGTATTTGGTGAGTTCGATTTCTTTCTCAAATTATCCAAATTTCCTCCAGCGTTTCCCCCTAAACAATGGGAAGTTGCATATTCTCAAAGCTGTAAGACCTTCAAAGATAATCTCAGAGTGATTTTAAGGCAAAATAAGTAGTTTAATATTTATATCTAACTGCGTCTCTGGTGTCTCGGAAGTCTTTGACATCATTGGAATGACTTTGTTAGTACCTTTCCCATAAATAGTTAGCTAGACAGGTGAAAGTTCAAGAAAAATAATGAGATCCTTTACGCAACTCAAATAGACTGTTGATGAGATTCCCTGTTCAACAAACATCTGACAAATTATTGGGCGGTTGTGTTGACCTAGACACCTAGAGTGAGGCACCTAGAGTGAGCAGCAGAGAAAGCAGCCGGGAGATTACATTCTTATGGGACATTAAACTGTCCCATAAGAATTCTTATGGGACATTACAGTCTCATGGAGATTACATTCTTATGGGACATTAAACTGGTAAGCCAAAAAAAAAAAAAAAATGTATCACCACATGTTGTGTGACGATGAAATCTGTAAGAAAACAAAGTAGATTAAGATAAACACCGTGGTGATGACAGTCCCATGTTTGACTGGCTGGCCAGGGAAGGACTCTGAGGAAATGGTCTTTGAGTAGAGACCTTGACTGAGTGAGGGACTGAGTCTTGCATCTATCTAGGGAAGAATGTTTCAGGTTCGGGGAAGAGCAAGTTTAAGAGCCCCCAGTCAGAAACAAGCTTGGTTGCTCTTTCGCAATTTCCGGAGACTCCATCTATTCCCCAGCATCTTGGTTCTCACCACTGCACTGCTTATGGTTGACCGTCAGCTTTGCTTTTTTGACCATAGTCTTACAGCCCTGGCTTAGCCTTCTCTGAAAACATACATTTGCACACTAAGCCAGATTCACATGGGAGGTACATTATGCTGTGGCCTAGTCTAGTGTGTATTTCCCCTTTCTCTCCCCACAAAGATTTTACAAAACTTATACATGCAAACAGGTATTTTTGTTTGTTTCACATGAGTCGCTTTTGCATAATATAACAAGCCCATGATTTCACATGTACAGTAATTCATAGAAAGTGATAGTCATCTTGCTTAGACACCTTAGTTCTCAAATCTAGCCTGCTAAATATAGTACCTTCTCAGACCCATATAAGGTGTCATAAAAAAAGAAAAAATAAAGGTCAAAGTTTCCCCACCCACAAATTTGGTTATAAAAACAGCAAAGCAGGGTTTTTCTGAACTTGAATCAGTAAATTTTTAATTTAAATAGTATCCTGTTTTGACAAAGTGCTAAACCACAGAGGTCTGAGAAAGACACTCTTAAGCCTTTGTCAATACCAGCTGGCATCTCTCAACAGGAAACCTTGGATGACTTTTGTTGTCATTTTGTGATGCACTGACAAGGAATGCGTGCCCTTATTTGTTGCATCAAGGAAATGGTCAGAGTACCTCTGATGCGGCTCGATGCCGTTTACATTAATATGTTGCATAATCCTTTGCCAGACAAAACCGGTATTTTGTTGTCGTTGTTTGATTAATTAACATTGGATTTCTGGCTTTGCTAATAAGTGCACCTCCAGAGCAAGACACAAAATGATGTCACATGAGTTCTGTTCTCTGACCCACCCAACAAAGAACTGAGCTAACCTGCAACCCTTTTCCTGCCTTGGTCTTTTGATCTCATCAGTTGTGCAGCTCACCTCTTCAGGGCCTGCACAGCTCTTGAATGGTCTGGACTGTCCCGAGGAAATCCAAGGTAGTATAAGAGCTCTTTGTTGGAATTCAGTCCCTAGCCCTCTCTTTATCTCACTTTGTTTCATGTTGAATAGTAAGTTGCATTTTACTGTAAAGGTGACTGCATTTTTCTTATGGGGCCTTCAGGGTAAACAGCCGTTAGTTGCCATCTGTGAACACACATGTAGCTTGTGTTTGGGTAGGGTGCCTGGTGCTTCCAAAGTCATTATTTTCTCTGTAATGTTTGTTCTCCATGGTTGTGCATAGATAGATTCTATGCCGCAGTGCAGGACGAAGAGGTAGGCTGTAATTCCAGCTGAATGTGTTGCAGTTGAAAGTGGGACGGAGTGGAAGCAAGTGATGGATCAAGCAAATCGCTTTTAATTTTACATAAATTGGTTTTCTGCTTTCCTCTGGGGCAGAAGTGTGCTGCTCAGGGTCATGTTAAATGTCACTGATGATTTGGAAGAGAGGCATTCCTGGAAAATACCCGGCGAGACAGAACTTGGGATTTCAGTCCCTGCCTCTCATTGACAGACTTGGGGAAATTAGAGATGGAGTCTCTAGCCTGGGATGGGAGCCGTTATCTCCGGACCAGCTAGAGACACTGGAGATTAGAAAAGGCAACAGCAATTTTAGATTCCTGAAGAATAAAATTATCATGACATTTATCAAATGTGCTCCCTTTCCCCCGGTACATTGCATAATAATGATGTTTGTATATGTTGTTGTCACATAAGCAAGAACGAGAGAAGATCCCCTTTCATGGGATGCTCACAGATTTCCTTAATATGAAATTAACTAGCAGTCCTAGATAAGTAAGCTAGAACTGTAATGGGCACAGTCTGAAAGAGGGCAGAGCTTTCTTTTTGCCCCTTGGCCAAGGACAAAACATGGGCAAGGCCAGTTGTCAACATGAGACACTGGTTTCAGGTTTACAGCTACAAAGAATACAGTTGTGATGGATTTCAATCCGATATTTGCAGTTCCAATGCTAGAATTTTCAGCCATGTCATCCTGAGTCTCTTTAGGCTTTAGAAACAAAGGATTCATGTTTGAATCGTGACCTGTCACCATGACATTGGGCAAAATAGAAAACTTTGTTTCTTTGTCTATAAAATGGCCGTAAATGTGCGGTGGCTCACGCCTGTAATCCTAGCACTTTGGGAGGCCAAGGCGGGCAGATCACGAGGTCAAGAGATCAAGGCCATCCTGGCCAACATGGTGAAATCCTGTCTCTACTAAAAATACAAAAAATAGCTGGGTGTGGTGGCACGTGCCTGTGGTCCCAGCTACTCAGGAGGCTGAGGCAGGAGAATCGCTTGAACCCAGGAGGCGGAGGTTGCAGTGAGCCAAGATCACACCACTGCACTCCAGTCTGGCAACTCCATGTAAAAAAAAAAAAAAAAAAAAAAAAAGGCCATAAATGATACCCACCATACAAGAACCAAATGAAAACTTGGACATAAAGCACCCAGCTAGAGACACACAGCATGTGACATACGCTTAACGAAAGGTGCTAATAATGTTATTAGAATTTCACTGGATTGTTGTTGATGATTCTAATATAATATTCCTTAATAGTAAAAAGCTGAAGCCATAGGAGCCCAGTAATCTTCACCTGGAATTTCACAGTAACAAGAAAATAAATGAAACTTTGGGATACTAAATATTAATGGGGTGAAGTAAAAAAAGCTAAGTGGGGCCTGGCGTAGTAGCTCACACCTGTAATGTGAGGCACTTTGGGAGGCCAAGGCAAGAGAATTGCTTGAGGCCAGGACTTCGGGACCAGCCTGGGTAACACAGGGAGACCCTATCTCTACAAAAAAAAAATTTTTTTTTAATTAGCTGAATGTGGTGTTATGCACCTGGAGTCGCAGCTACTTAGGAGGCTGACATGGGAGGATTGCTTGACCATGGGAGGTTGAGGTTGCAGTGAGCTGTGATTGTGTCACTGTACTCCAGCCTGGGGGACAGAGTGAGACCTCGTCTCAGAAAAGAAAAGCAAAAAGCTAAGTGGAAGAAAAAAAGTAGTTGCAAACTGTTACAGAGCTGGACAGAAAATGCATAGAAATAAGTGGCTTTTGGCAAATTCTTTGAGTGAAAGAAATGAACAGCCACTAACAAGGAATGACTATTTTATGCCCAAATCCATATATTTAAACAATGATTGATTGATTGATTTGTTTGTTTATTTATTCAAGCAACTATTGTGCCTCATCCTCCCTGGTAACTGGGATTAACAGGTACCCAACACCACACCCAGGTAATTTTTGTGTTTTCAGTAGAGACGGGGTCTTGCTGTGTTGCACAGGCTGGCCTCGAACTCCTGGGCTCCAGCGATTCCCCCACCTCAGCCTCCCAAAGTTCTGGGATTACAGGCATGAGCCACTGCGCCTGGCCAACAATGATTTATTTTAAAAAATCATTTTATTTAGGAGAAAGCAAAGACTTTGAAAAATAGTGTTAACTATGCAAGGGCAGGTTATTCATGAAAAATCTATTCTATATTTTAACATGCCTGGTCTCAGTAAGTGATTTCAGTCAGATAGCTTGAAAGAGGCCACCATGAAGAAAAATGTGTATTTCTCCAGAATGTATGTATTACAATAAAATAGTTGCTAATGAATTACTTTAAATCATTTATTACCAGACTCTATGAAAGTGAGATTATCATAATTTGGCAGAGTGGATCAAGAACAAAAAATAAACTATCAGATTCAGGAAAAATGAGAAACAAACCCATGGGTGAGGAATCAGTGAATCATTGTAGAGTTTGTTTTTGGGGGGAAAAAAAAACCACACACACTGAAAGAATTTTGAGTGAAAACCCACTGGACTGAGAACTCTTAATAGTATGGTCATCATAAGACTTTGAGGGGATTTCTTTATTTTTTTTAGAGGGTGAAAATATCTTGAAGAAATTCCCAGGGCTTGGTGAATAGAAGATACTTTACTGAATTTCAAAGTGATGTTGCAGGCATACCCTTGAAAGAAATTTGTGAATTGGGGTGATCGAAAGAAAAATGCACAGGTGGTGAACTGAAACCTGGTGAATGGTGCATGGCTGGGACAGGCCGTGTACAGTTGGGGTTGACTTGGGGAATCCCTCCCAGAATGGCATCAGATGAACCAAGATTTGCAACTGCAATGGTGTGCCTTGTAATTTGGGGTTTCCCTCAGGCAGTGCTTTTCTAGGTTGTTTGGAAGTGTTACACTATGACCACTTCCTAATCTTCTTGTGGAAGGAGGTACCTGTATTAGTCAAGACTTTTTCCCATGCAAATGTCAAAACCCAGCTCAGACTGGCAAGTGATGAGGGGTTGGGGTGAGAGAGTGTGTACGCTCACAGAGCTTAAAAGTTCAAGGGTTAGCCTGGCCTCAGACCCAGCTGGAACCAGGCACTCAGGTAACGTCATCAGGAAGGGTCTGTTCCAATTGTTCTGTTCTGTTCTGTTTCTTTCCTATTGGCTCCGTTCTTTGTCAGGTTTTTCCCTTGCTGAGGCCAGAGGGCTTCTGAGAGTCCCTGCTTCACATACTTACAGCTTAGCAACCCCTCAGAAAGAGAGTATATCTTGCTCAGTAATTCCAGCGAAATCCCTTGAATCAATTGAGTGACTTGGGTCACTTATCTATACATGAACCAGTCACTGTGGAGAAGGGAGGAGATGTGCTGATTGGTAAGTGTGTTAGGCTGTTCTTGTGTCACTATAAAGAAATACCTGAGGCTGGGTAATTTATAAAGAAAAGAGGTTTATTTGGCTCATGGTTCCACAAGCTGCATTAACATGGTGCCAGCATCTGCTGAGCTTCCGGGGAGGCCTCAGGGAACTTTTGCTCATGGTGGAAGGCAGAAGGGGAGCCAGCATGTCACACAGCAAGAGCAGGAGTGAGAGATTTGGGGGTGAGGGGGCACACACTTAACCAGATCTCAGGGGAACTCACTGTCACGAGGACAGCACCAAGACATGAGGGATCTGCCCCTGTGACCCAAATACCTCCCACCAGGCCCCACCTCCGACACTGGGGATTACAGTTCAACACGAGATTTGGTGGGGACATATATTCAAACTGTATCAGTGGGACCTAGCATTATATCCACCCCTGCATCCCCCGGATGATGTTGGCTCCCTTAAAACCACGTAGATCCAGAATAGATAAGGAGTAACTTGTTGCCACTCAGGTTCCTTTTAGAAGATGGAGGAGTAAGTGCTATATAGACATTTTGCTCCTTATCTTAAAGAGGTGAGCCATATCATATTGCTAGCCATATTGTTTAGCCAGTCAGCTGGTTAGCGGAAAAATCACTTCCTAGATTGGGACAATTCGACGTTTAATCCCAAACCTGGATTGGGAGTGCAGTATAAATAAATGTTTTAGGACTCAGTTCCTTCATTAGAAACCAGAAAAAGTTGCTCTAGAATATTTCTGCAGTCCCTTGTTATTGTAAAAAGTTTATATAATAAACTTACAATTTTTGTCTGTTTTTTGTTGTTGTTGTTGTTGTTTTCTTTTTTTTTTATTTTATTATACTTTAAGTTCTGGGTTACATGTGCAGAACGTGCAGGTTTGTTACATAGGTATACATGTGCCCTGGTGGTTTGCTGCGCCCATCAACCCATCATCTACATTAGGTATTTCTCCTAATGTTATCCCTCCCCTACCCCCCACCCCCTGACAGGCCCCGGTGTGTGATGTTCCCCTCCCTGCGTCCATGTGTTCGTGTTGTTCAGCTCCCACTTACGAGTGAGAACGTGTGTTGTTTACAAACTTATAATTTATGTGGTGGCTTTCATATGATGCCCATTTCACAGACTAGTATGTTCTAGACATCAGCACCGTCTATTCTTTTTTTTTTTTTTCTTTTTTTTAAACAGAGTCTCACTGTGTCACCCAGGCTGGAGTGCAGTGGTGCAATCTCGGCTCACTGCAACCTCTGCCTCCCAAGTTCAAGCAATTCTCTTGCCTCAGCCTCCTGAGTAGCTGGGATTACAGGCGTGCGCCACCACGCCCAGCTCATTTTCGTATTTTTAGTAGAGATGAGGTTTCACCATGTTGGTCAGGCTGGTCTCAAACTCCTGACCTCAAGTGATCTGCCCACCTCAGCTTCTCAAAGTGCTGGGATTACAGGCGTGAGCCACCGCGCCCAGCGCAGCACCGTCTATTCTATGTCTGCACTTTGCAGCATGGTAGTTACTAGCCACATTGGCTATTGTGCACTTCAAATGTGGATAATATGTTAGAGGAACTAAATTATTTTATTTAAGTGTAATTCATTTAAATTTAAATAGCCATTTGTGACTACTGTGTACACTGTTGGACAATTCAGCCCTGGGTTAATGACAAAATCTAGCTACATAGTAGACAAGTGAAATGTGAGTGACTGTGGAAGACGACTTAAATCTTGTCTTGTGCCTTTGGTGAGTAATACTTAGTTGTATTTTTCATTCATAATTTGTAGTGGAAATAAAAAGCACTGCTCCTTCCAACAAATACAGAAAGACTGTTTTCTCCCCTATGTATCCCCCAACCAAAGCAGTTCTAAGTGTTGGAGGCTGATTATTTTAGTTTTGTGGTTCCTCATGTATCTTCCTTGTCTGGTGGCGTGAAGCAATGGAAAGAATGCTTAATAAGGAGTCGCAGGTTTTAGGTTCTGGTCTCGGTTCTGCCTGTAACTATTTAGAGGTATGACCTTTGGCTCTTCATGTTTCCCTCCGTGGCATCAGTTTCCTTATCTGGAAAGTGAGGGGGTGGGATTAAGATGATTGCTAAATCTATTCCAGATCAGAGTTTCTATGATTCTGTGTCTTTTTCTTAATTCTGATGACCAGGATAATGGCTGAGGGTTCTCTTTGTGTAATTACTGAGCTGAGTACAGGTGCTGGAAAGAACTGGGGAGATACCTTGGGCCATTTCAGTTTTGAATTATGGAGTGTTAGAACACTTTTCAGATTCCCACGGGATCTGAAGGAGCCCTGAGGAAAGTCAAGTTCTGCTTCATTATTGGTTAGTGTCGTATCCAAGGTAAACCTGGACACAAATGCAGAACACTTAGCGTTAAGCAGTATATACTTTAAAAATTAGTTTAGTCGGAGGTTGCCTCCTTCTGCCACTTTCAGAGTTGCAAATCCTGTGGAGGTAAAGGTTTCAGACAAAGTGCTGATAGAATGGGCCAAAGTGAAGATCACCCAGTGAGAGACAAAAGAGAAAGGTTAGTATCTTAAGTGCGCTTGAGAAATGGGTTCATTGAGTAAAATCATAACTACTACTGCTTGCTAAGCCAGAAGAAGGAAATTCAGAGATGGTAAGACTTTCTTTGATACCCAGGGAAATTAGGGTTGTTAAGGATGGTTGCTTGGAGTGACTTCATCTGTAGAAGGTTGGATTCTGAAGGAGATGAATCACAAATGAAGAGAAAGAGGAAGGAAAGAACATTGGCCAGATTTGCAAGAGCAGGTAGGTGGATTTGAAGTGTTCCAAAGGACAGTGTGGTAGGATGTGTCAAAGCAGTACAGAGGCAGAAAGCCATCAGCTGGGGCTGAATAGAAATAAGATGTTTATTTGGTGATTTAATTGCAATGTTCAATAGTACATTTGATGATTGTGTTGTTATCGTGTAATAATGCGACAAAGTTAAACATTTATTGATGTGGTCACGCTAGTGAATTCCCATTGTAAATAGTAGCTCCTATTCTCTGTCTCCATAGGATCTTTCAGACACAGTTGCATCTTGTAGCTTTATTTTTATTTTTTAACTGGCTATCTTTATGTATGGGAACAGTCATCTCCAGAGATTCATTTTCATCTCAAAAAACTTCTAAAGGTGTTAATTGCATTTTTTCAAAACTCTTATGTAATTATTTAAAATTATTCCACCGGCACTATAAATCAGAACTTTTCCCATTATATTGCTGAGGAACATTTATGACCTGTTTAGACAGTTTTGATTTATAGGTTTAGGAAACAAGAATATAGAAACCATTGCCAGGTTTTAATTTGGAAATTTCTTTAGCTACGTCTGTTTCTGCAGAAAAGAGAAACAGAAAGCTGGTAGGAGAGGTGATTGGAGAGGTATGGTCCACACTAGTGATTCACAAGAAAGAGAAGCACAAGACCTGATTTGGGGGTCCTGCTCTGAAATGAGCAATTGGCGTGTCTTGTGCATGTTGTTTATACTTTCTAGGCATTATTTTTAAATGCTGGTTCTGTGTAACAGGTGCCTAACTCTGAGTGAGTTATTTAAGTTTCTAGACCTCAGTTTTCTCATCTATAAAATGTAGACTGAAAACAGAATCTTCATAGGATTATGATAAAGATTAAGTAAGCTCGCTCATCTGTGCATTCAAAAACCTTTGTCAGTGAAGCCTCTGCTGAGAGCCAGGCACTGTGCTGGGTGCTGAGTGAAGGTGGCAGGAGGAGGCAGGGCCGGACCTCTCTTGGTACAGGTAATAAGTGGGAATAACCCGACACCTGGAGCGGGTGATACATGAGAATAAGCCCTGACGTGAACAGGTCTTCTTAATTGTCAAATAATAACAATAGCACCCCAGTTTAGATGTTGTGAAACATTGGAATGCACACATTTAGAAAACTGATCACAATATCTCTCAGATGAATATGATCCAAGAAATTTAGAGATAATAGAAATTGTCTGTGTCGAGGGAGGATGGGGAAGAGTTAATATGCTGAGATGAAGAATCAAGATTTTTTTAGAACAAAGTCTCAGCAGGCTGAAGTTCTCAATCAAAATGAAAAAAAGATCGTTAATGGGCATGAATGCAAAGCCCATACCATGGTACTAGTGTAGAGTGAAGAGCTCTAACTTAACAGCAGTTCATGTGACAATTAGTGAGGAATGATTGTAACACCAGTAGGAGCCAGTTGAGACCTAGGTGGGGGGCAGGGGCAAAGAATTCAGACTGTATTAATAGAATAATGAGGAGTTGGGCTGCTGTCCTCCTCTGGACTAGAGGGGCAGACACCTGTCCCACCATGCTCATTTCTGCGCACTCTATTTGGAGGGGCGCAGGGGCAAGACAGAGTGGGTGGCCTTGCCTGTCACTTACCAAATACTGGCTACATGCTTTAAACAAAACCAGAACCTATTTAGGACTTTAGCAGGAAGGGGCAAAACCGAACCGTGAGTGGGCGTGGTAGGAAGTGGGGGAGTTGTTATAGTGCAGGAGTTCCATAGCATCCACTGGTGGGATGAACTTGGTTCTTAAGTCTGCAGTTCCCAGAATCCAGGTAACGAAAGAGAAGCAAAGGTCACACTAGCTCTTGTGCTTCCAAGGAGAAGGGTTAAAGTTGCCACTATTTATGACTAGTGGCTCCAATGAAGTCTGGGCTGCAGCCTTCCTGTGGGTCTTTCCTCGTCCTCCTCTTTCTTAGCTGCATCAGTGAAGAGCCTTTGGAGGCAAAACAAAATGAAGTGGAAGCTCCTTGGGCAACGTTATCTAGTTGCAGGATGTGCTGGTATTGGTAGCAGTTTAGAAAAACTGCTTTTCGTGCCCTTCCAGTCTTATGTCCATTCAGAAGGATTCTTTTCATTTAACAAAATTTAGCAAGAGAAGTGAAAAACAGATGATTTTTTAAAACCCTGGAATAGCTGTCTACCTTTAGTAGGTACAGTTTTATTAGGGCAAGTCATTCAAGTTTACTCACAGCCATAAAATGACATTTATTATTTGTGTAATCTCTGAATCATGGTTTGTACCCAGCTTTGTTTTGTTTTTTAATTTTCGAAGAGTCTAATCATTGATTGCTGTGTACAAATGCACTTTTTGCATGTGATGAGGTCACTCAGTCATAAAATTGTCATCAAAAGATTTTAGTCCCTAAACATGGCAATATAGGGATGCTTCTCATTGAATATTCATCTTACCTATAGAGATGCTATTATTTAGCAAGGACTTAGTTACTTTTTCCTTAACACTTTGTGAAATGCACCACAGGTGGAGAAAGAAGAAAGAGCACACAATTCATCTCTCAGAGCTTACGGTTTAGAGAAAATATACAGAGGAGGCCGGGCGGGGTGGCTCATGCCTGTAATCCCAGCACTTCGGGAGGCCAAGGGAGGCGGATCACCTGAGGTCAGGAGTTCGAGAGCAGCCTGACAGACATGGAGAAACCCTGTCTCTACTAAAAATACAAAATTATCCAAGCGTGATGGCGCGTGCCTATAATCGCAATTACGCGGGAGGCCGAAACAGGAGAATTGCTGGAACCCGGGAGGTGGAGGTTGCGGTGAGCCGAGATCACGCCATTGCACTCCAGCCTGGGCAACAAGAGTGAAACTCCATCTCAAAAAAAAAAAAAAAAATATGCACAGGAAACATAAATGCTTCTCAGGAGGGGAGGAAGTGAGAGGGGAGTAAGGCAAAGAAGAGAAAATAGAAAACATTCATTTGTTGGTTTATTCATTTGTTTATAAATTCATGAAATCTTTGTTGACGAGCGGTATGTACAGGGTTATGTACAACGGCGTTTGATGAGCTAGTTCAGTATGTAATGGAATGATGAAGTGACTAGCACAGAGAGTGAATGCTGTAGGAAGTCAGGGAAGTGGGAACACCCCAAATTTAGTGCCATGGTTGGGAAGATGGCTAGGTTGGTGACCTCTTCTCCTCGTGTGTATGTGCGTTCCTGTTAAAAAGGATAATTTTGCCTAACAGAGGAATACTTTTTGTTTAGACTTGGCTCCTTTTCATGACATTCAGTTTCACTGTACTATAAACAGGTCTTTAGCTGTCTTTCCCCCACTCGCCACTTAGTTCATAAGGAACAAGTAAATAAAAATTAACAAGAGCTACCTTCACTCCAGTACAGCGAGGCTGCCTTAGGAGAGAGTGCACTAAAAAGAGGCCTCAGGGTTCAGGGATTGACACCTTGCTGCAGAATGGGAGTGACACGTGAAAGGTCAGTGGTAGCCTTGACTATGCCGTTTTTGTTAGAGTTCTATTTCCTCTTCTAGACATCTAAGAAGGATTAGCATACAAGGCCTTGATGTTTTAGAAGTTTGCCCCTGCTTGGATGTGAGCTCTCTTCAAGCTTTGTTCTACTTAATTGTATAATAAGATAACTATGTCTGATGTGATATTATTTAAACACTTGGTGACTGAAATATCTAACCCATGAGCCCATGCTCCATAACTTTATGTGTTCCCAATCCCTGTGTGAATGTTAGATTAGCCCTTCAAAAAATCCAGAGACATATTAGAGATCCACTGACTCAAACATCTCTGGCTTAGAAGCTTAGCAATCACAGTTGAGAGCGTGCCAGGATAGGAGTAAAGAACACCAAACTCTGCTAACTTGGAGGAAAACTATGTATGTGTGTTTGACCCAGCTGAGGTCAAGGCTGGATGAGATCATGTTAATCATGGCCATGACATGGATAAAGAAGAACAGAGACCATGCTCAAAACAGGAAGAAGGAGAAGAGGAAGAGATAAGTAAATTTTTGAGATAGGAAATACAGGTGAAATTGAGAAAAAGAAGAAAAACTATTCATCTCAAAGGAAGGGAGCTGGAGCATGAATTATAATCACCCCAGCCACACCAAATCCTTCACATTCTCTGGTATTCTGACTCATGTTGTCTGCCATATGAATGTTGGCATGTGCCATTCCAGTAGCTCAGATGCCCTTCCCGGTCCTGACTGCGCATCTCCCTACGGCAGAGCATTATCCTTTCATCTTCAGCATAACTCTTGTCTTATTCTAGAAGTTCCCTTTTCCCCCTGAGGCCAAGGTAGGAGCCCTTCTTTTCTGATGTCTGCGTATTTACGTATTTGTTAATTCAGCAAATGATCAAATGATGGTAAGAAAAGAAAAGAGATTTCCATTTCTTCCTTCGAGTTAGTTGGGTATTGGGAACTTGAAAAATAATCTTAAAGTCAGCCTGTTAAACCATGATGCTATTTGGGTGCAAGCTGAGCCCTCTCTGGAGCCAGGGTGGCTTGGGACTACATTGAAAGCCAGCCTTTCTGGAGACAGGCTCCACCGTGAGTAACAAAACATCGAAAAAATATAGGCCGAAGATTCCATAAATTAGGTCTCATGTTGGTCAACCTACAGTTCATTGTTCTTGACACTTGGGGCAGAGACCCCTCCTTAGAATATCTCAGCAGGGCCTGGCACAATGGCTCACTCCTGTAATCCCAGCACTTTGGGAGGCTAAGGCAGGAAGATCACTTGAGCCCAGGAGTTCGAGACCAGCCTAGGCAACATACAGAGTCCCCATCCCTACAAAAAAGAAAAATAAAAAATTAGCCAGGCCTGGTGGTTCATACCTGTGGTCCCAGCTACTGGGGAGGCTAAGGCAGGAGGATCCTTTGAGCCCAGGAGGTTGAGGCTGCAGTGAGTCATAATTGTGCACTCCAGTCTGGGTGACAGAGTTAGACCCTATTTGTTTAAAAAAAAAAAAAAACCCAGTGGGTCCTTGAGAGCTCAGTGTTTAGCAAATCACCATACTCCTTCACCAAATGCAAGTGATGAACTGGCTGGGGTATGTAGCACACCACAACCTAGAGATTTGAGTGGGACTGCTATTTTGCCTCTTGTAGATGATTCTTGGTCTAGTGACCCTGGTTAAAAAACAAAACAACCAAATGTCTTCTTCCATTGTTTGGCTGAAGGATCTGCCACTGCTGAGTTAAATTTTGGAGTGAGGATCAACAGTACCTACAGCACAAAAAAGTAAGAAGTCTAAGAAACTAAAATAAGTTTTGGATTCTGTAATTTCATTATAGCAAAAGGAAGAAATTGAAGGAAAAGTGGTATGTAGTAATAGTAATAATGATACGTTAGGAAGCATTTTAAGTGCTTACTGTGTGCCAGCCACTGATCTGTTTTATCTCATTTAAACCTTGTGTGGGTGAAGTACTAAGATTAGTTCTTTTTTATAGATGAGGAAACTGAAGTCTGTAGAAACTAGCAATTTACTAAATGTACAGCCAGAGAATAGTACCACCAGGATCAGAACCGATGGCAGTGTCTCTCCAGAGTCACCATGCTGAATTCTCTCCTTGCCTTTTATGATTAGAGACCAAATAAGCTCCACCACCCTGATGTTTCATGTTTACATCTGAGACACTGTGTATTACCAGGAGAACTCAGGCACTGAGGCTGCTGGCCTCTGCCTGGTGCTCAGTCATGTGTCGGAAGGAGATGAGAGAAGATCATCGGTGTCTGTCTGTCTGTCTCTCTTTCCAGCAGTGGAGATGGGAGTATAAGAAACTGCTTAATCAAGGAGAAGTAACTCAAAAAGAATGCATGAGCCCCTGGTCTCTCTCCCTCGATGTTCCCACTCCCACATCCAGCCAGCCCAGTTGTGGGTTGTCACTGTGGATTCCTGTAAGAATCAAAGAGGACATCAGAATTTTAACTTTGTGTTATTTTAGCTTCCATTCATGCTGACTAATCGGTGACACTTGGTCACATTTATTTTCCATGGGAGTAAGACTGAACCAGCCTCTTTTTTCTTCCAGGCCTAGTTTTACCCCCAAGCCTAGTCTCCAGATTGGCATATGGGATTAGAAGCCTTGTTTTGGAGTCATTCAAGTCTCAACACCCCACTGACCGGCTTCAAGATACTGATTAAATAATTTAAGCTGGCCATGTGCAGTGACTCAACGCCTGTAATCCCAGTACTTTGGAAGGCCTATGTGGGTGAATCACCTGAGATTAGGAGTTTGAGACCAGCCTGGCCAATAGGATGAAACCCTGTCTCTACTAAAAATACAAAAATTAGCCGGGCGTGGAGGCAGGCACCTGTAGTCCCAGCTACTGGGGAGGCTGAGGCAGAAGAATCGCTTGAACCCGGAGGCAGAAGTTGCAGTGAGCCAAGATCGCACCACTGCACTCCAGCCTGCCTGAGAGAGCAAGATGCCATTTCAAAATAATAATAATGTAAGCTCTTAGAGCCTCAGTTTATCTGTCTGTTAAGTGGGCACAATAATACCTACTTCATCGGGTTGTTTGGAGGATTAAGCACTTCTATAGGAAATGCGAAATGCATCACACATTCCCATAAGTACTGCTGTATTTCTCAGCCATCTTGTTACCAGGCACCAAGCCTTCCCTCATTTTCCCTTTCTTTGTCAAATCCTGTGCCAGGGTCACAGTACGTGCTTCCCAGTTTGTGATTGGTGGCTTCTTTAGAGGATTTCCTGCACCTCCCTGTTCATGAGTGGCTCTGGTCCTTGTTATCTTAGCATTGTCTCAAAGTTGCCCAAGCTCTGTAACCAGCAAATGAAGAGGGTCCCTAATGCAAGAGACTGAGCCCTGGAGGACACAGTCACATCCCAGCTCTTCCATTCACCAGCCAAAGGACCTCAGAGGAGTCCCCCAACTGTGAACAACATTGGAGGGTTTGCTAGACACTGTGTGCTTGCGATACATTGGATCAAATATTCACACCAATGCTCTCAAATCAGGAGACATTAATTTAGAAGTTGACACCCCCTCAGAAAATAATAACAGAAACATCTATCTACTCTGAGGCAGATAATCATTCCCACTTTACAAATGAGGAAATGCAGATAATATAAACTTTTGTGACTCACCTACATTGCTGATGAGTAACAAATACTGGATTCAAACTCACATCTCTTCTGCTTCAAACTCCAGGTAGCCTTCTCTATGTGCAGTGGAGGTTATAGGATTCTTGTTTCATAGGTTGTCGTAAGAATGTTGACAGGGCTTTGCAGACTTCAGAGATAAGGGGGATTGCTGTTGCTGCTGTTAAAATATAAGCCCCAAGGCAGGAAGAGGTCAGGATTCACATGAGGTATAGAGAAGGGTGTAAGCAGAGAACAAAGTTAGAGGGAAGAATAAGTTAGTAGCCCAGTGGGATGGGTGAATGGATGAAAAAGGGTGTCAGAGAACAGTTAACCACAGCGCGCCCTGATTTCAAAGGTCTGGCCTGTTGGGTTGTGACATTACATAGATGTGTTCTGACCCATCTCAAAAATTGGACATCGCTGAATTTAATTAAGATCAATTAGACATTCCTCCTATTGTTCAAACACACAATGCCTTATTTGTTTGAAAAGAGGGAAGTTGTGTATGACCTGAAAGCTTCCTGCTTCATCTACTGCTTTTCCTCATGAAGGATGAAATGCCATTTGAAATAATAAAAAATAAATAATTGGCCTGCAGGCTAGACTACATTTCTGTACGCATTTTCTCGAGACTTTATTAAACTGTTAATACAAAAGGGGTCTGATGTCTCTGTGAGATTACTCTTTCTTCCAAATGTCCCTTGCAATCCAATCTAAACCTTAGCTGTGGCTTCAATCTGAGATGGAAAAGGCACCCCCTATCAGTAGCAGCCACCTGATGCTTAAAACTCATTTCTCCTTTCCAATATGCAACCAACAGAAGCAAGCAAGTGGTTTGGGAGGCTGGGTTGGATATTCAGAAATCTTTTTTGGTGAAAGCAGGCATCGTTGAAATAAAAGAACCAAAGTGGTTAAGGAAGAGGATGAAAAAGTCACAAGCACAAAAAAACATAAATATGTTTAGAAGTCAAGTTGTTTTAGAGTCTTCATCTGACCCCCCTCAACTAAATCCACCAAGTCTTAAAGCATGTATGTGACTTACTGTATGTACTACAAGTTGTTGATGTTTCATAGGGCTTATGACCTAGAGAATGTCCCAGTAAAGGTTTTGGGTTGTTTCCCAAAAAACATTTTTTTGGTTGTTGTTCCCTAACTCATTGTAGACATGACAGTGTTCGAGATTATTGAGCATTGAAATCCTATTTATAATTTTAATCCATATTTCTGGTGGTTCTGGTTTCATTCATTCATTCATTGTAGAGATGGGGTCTCATTCTTGTTGCCCAGGCTGTGGAGTACAGTGCAATGACGTGATCAGGGCTCACTGCAACCTCAACCTCCAGGGCTCAAGCGATCCTCCTGCCTCAGCCTCCGGAGTAGCTAGGACTACAGATGCATGCCATGCCTGGCTAATTTTTTAAAATATTTTAGAGACAGGGTCTTGCTACATTGCCCTAGTTGGTCTTGAACTCCTGGCCCCAAGTGATCCTCCTCTCTCGGCCTCCTGAGTCAGTGGGATTACAGGCATGAGTCACTGCACCCAGCCCTATTTCTGGTAGTTTTACATAGGATCCTAATTGTAAGCAGAAAATACCTAGAGATTAGTCCTTTGCTAATGTGAAATGTGCACTTGGTACATGATAGGTGTAAGGATACCAGTAATGATAGCTGTTGTTGTTGTTGTTGTTGTTGTTGTTGTTGTTGTTGTTGTTAAACTACAGAGGCTGGGCGCAGTGGCTCATGCCTGTAATCCCAGCACCTTGGGAGGCTGAAGCAGGCGGATCACCTGAGGTGTCGGGAGTTTGAGACCAGTCTGGGCAACATGGTGAAACACCGTCTCTACTAAAAATACAAAAATTAGCCATGCGTGGTGGCAGGTGCCTGTAATCCCAGCTATTTGGGAGGCTGAGGCAGGATAATCGCTTGAACACAGGGGGCGGAGGTTGCAGTGAGCCAAGATGTGCCATTGCACTCCAGGCTGGGTGACAAGAGCGAGACTCCATCTCAAAAAAGAAAAAAAGAAATTACAGAGAGATCTCATCCATCTTCCTCTTTGTTTAGCTGAAATGTGCAGGCGCAGAGAGATGACGTGACTTGCCCACAATCACACTATTATTCCTGACAAAGTCATTAATAGAATCCTAAGTCACATGTAGTACTCCTGTACTATCTCAGAGTTAAACAGCCTGCTTGAGGCCTCTGTGGACTAGAAAAGATGTGCTGACCGTTTCAGCAGCCTGTAGATGAGCCCCAGTACTTGGAGCTGTCTGGAAACTACATGAACCGTCAAAGACTGGAAAGTGGAGACACCCAGGGTTGCTCACCTGGATGCGTGTGTCAGATTCCATTCCTGAGTTCTTAAACACACCCTCTGTTCTCAACCTCCCTCTCCCACCCGCTCCCCACTAGAACTGGCCTTACAACCTTTTTTTCTAGAAAAGGAGACAAACCTTGAGACTTTTATATGGTCACTCTTAAAGACAGGGTGTGAGTGTCTGTGTAATTGGTGACTATTAAGGAAAGAAAAGCAAGCCATAGCGAGCGCAGAGCCCCGGAAAATGTTTTCTGTGTAACAGCTTCTATGCCGCACAGTGTGGAAGGCAATTATCTTGGAGGGGATTCCACAGCCCTGTGCCGGCTTCCCCGGTGTAAGATTTATTGTCGGCTGGATTGGGTGTTCTTTATAAGAGCATTTACTCGGCATCTAAAGCGCTGTCAAGAGTGCTACTTCCTGAATGCTTTTGAGGTTGCAACTGCTAAGCTTCATTTTCCCGTCTTGGAGATATATTTTTGAAATGGTATGCAGGGATTTGTACAGGCCTTGTGCTTCCCATTGACACTGACAGGAGTTGCACTGTTAAACCCCAGCACGCTGCTGCAGAAATTTACCCCCTAATGCCCAGAGCCCTCCTTCAGCTGGGAGTCTGGCCCACACGTGCGCGGAGGGTTCCCGTAGCAGGGGAGAGGGCCCGAGAGTGCCCTTGTTTTGTGTAAATCCTACCAGCTAATCAGTCTCAAAGTTGACTGTTTTCTTACTGAAACAAAGGATAAGCAAGTACTCTTCTTTTGCTTTTTCTCTTCCGTTTTTTGGATCTTAGGAATGCCAGAAGAAAACTCGAACTGCGAGTCAGCCAAATATACTGTATCGTGAAACCTTAGGGACCACTGAAATGGGAACAGTGGCCCATTACTGCTAAGAAGGTGTTTTATTGAAAATGCGCCGACATGCTCTCCCCGGAGAGTGAGCAAAAGAAGGCAAGATGCCCAACAGTAATACAGGTTGTTCTCTTAGGCGAGCTAAAATATCGAGTTTGGCACTCCCCTGCTGTGAGCGAGGAGGCAATAGAATAGACGAATGTGCATTTTTACATTAAAAGTGCCATATTTCACTAGGGGTGTCCCCCTTTCTCCCCCCATTTTGTTTAAATGTCTTAATTTATATATTCCAGTTAATAGTTCATTTCATGTCCTTTCTCTGTCTGGCTTTAAAAGTTGTCTTTTGAATAAGTTGAAGTAGTCAAAATTTACTAATCCTGGCAGGCTTGCCAGCAGAGGGCAGGCGTAAAGAAGGTTTTGACATGAGGGTGTGTCAACCTAGGGTCAGAGGAGGGTGGTGTGTTGCATGGGAGGAAGATGTGTGAGCATTGTTCTGAGGGCAGGATGGGACACGCTCCCTTTGCCTCTTTGCAGGCCTGCTGCACACCACAGATCTCTGGAAAAGCTGACTGTACTAAATAAAGGTGGTCAGTTGCCTTTATCTGATATTCAGCGATTTCTACATAATTAAACGTTAAAAAAAATTAAAATGTAATTTCATTCCCCAAGAGCCATCTTTTCTTTCCCCTTCAGTGCCCCATTTCTGGTTATGCTTAAAAATCGAGGGTTTGCCTGTGGGTGGGCCAAAAATACTGTCACTCTTCAGGAGGGAAATAACAAATTACACTTGGTGGTGGTGGTGGCAGTGATGTTTTCCCCCCGATATCTGAAGGGTACAGCACTTTGGGACATGCTCTACTGCCCCAAAACATGTACCTTTTCAAGAACTTTTGCACACTTCAGTGTAATCTGTTCTAACCCCATGGCATAAGCAGTCCATTAACAAATTTTACATTATGTTAAAACAGGGGATTATAGTTTTATCATAAATGAGAGAGGGTAATTTATTACTGTCAAATGCAGAGTTAGGAAAGGATGTTGTCATTTTTCTTTTCTGTCATGATTTTGTTTACCTCTGATGCTTATGAATGCTTTTAGAGTAAGGGATTTGTTTTTAGGTTGATGTTTTCCATAGCTCATCATACTTATAAGTCACCTGAATGTTGACATGTCACACTGTGTATATACAAATTAACCAGAAGCAATGGCATTATAAAATGTTGCATTACATGAAAATGCAAATGGCAATTTGGAAGATGCATTAAGGGGAATTTAAACTCCTATGGAACAGTGAGAACTCAGCATTTTCCCTTGGCCAAACTTGCAGGCACAGAAGAAAAAGAACATAATTAGCTTCATTGTCAACATAAGCATAACAGTGACATAAACAATATCAATATGGAGCTAACTGCCTTAGCTCCCTGTAGATGGATGATGTATTAATTTATATTTTTAAGTAAAAGCACTGCTTAAATCAAGACAGAATGGTAGTTCCTTGGAGACAGATCCCCAGATCTCAGGAATGGGACATTGCTGTTGCAATTTAGTAACTCTAATTGGCTGCCCCATTGCCATTCTTTGGAGAAATACTTAAAGCAGTCCTCATTCTGGGGAGGCGCGCTTCCCTGAGTAGGCCATCAGGCATGTTACTGGGCTTACATTTTGTATTCCTGTTGCTTTAGCTTTTTCTCTCCAGCAATGGAATCAGTTGGTTGAATCTCTTTAAGTTCTGTCATTTCAGAATATGTCCTGGATACTCCATTAAATTAATTGGAAAGGGGAAAGAAAATGTGTGTTGTGTTAACACAAGTGTTGTTCAGAAGAAGACAGCAAACTTGAATTAAGGTTTTGGCCTCTGATCACACAGTTGATTTTTCACCCCATGCTCGTATCCTTTCTCTAGTTATTTCCAAGCAGCTTCTGGCAAAGCAGGCCTTTCCTTGGAACTGAGGACCACGTGGGCCAGGGACCATTGCTGTATCTGCCTCACCACAGGGCCATTCATCAGTGTATGGAATGATGTCCTGAGGAGACGCTCCTCCTGACTCTTCCTTTAATACATCTTATCTCCATTCTCAGCTCTGAATGGGCAGTAAAACCTTTCACTTTCTTCTGTGTTCAAGGCTAAGGCTCAGCAGAACCAAATATAATACATGATTTTAGTCCCAGGTGTGTTATTTGGTGGTTAGAGTTTGGTGTGGGATCATAGTAATCTGTTCTTAAGTGCACAGCCAGCTGCACAATGGACTCATTTAGCAACTGACAGGTTTCTTAATATGTGGTGTTTGAACAAGAGCTGTATCTGTTGTGGGTGTTAGGATGTGGGCATCAAAAATATTTTTAAAGTATGGTATTTAGCATTTCCTTTACTCTTCCTTAAACGTTGGCTTACCCCTCAATATCCCCTCCCCCCCACCACAGGTATTCATTTTATATTATTATGGCTTCTCTTTTTCTATAATTATCCAGTATCTGCTTCCTCTTGGAAGCCTGTAGTATGTTTTTTTTTTTATTTAATTTTTTATTTTTTAAGACAGTTTCTTGCTCTGTTGCCTAGGCTGGAGTGCAGTGGTGCGATCACAGCTTGCTGCAGCCTTGAACTTCTGGTCTCCAAGTGATCCTGCCACCTCAGTCTCCCAAGTTGTTGGGACTATAGGCATGCACCATCACACGTGGCTAATTGTGTGTGTGTGTGTGTGTGTGTGTGTGTGTGTATTTTTGGAGACGGAGTCCCACTGTTTTGCCCAGGGTGGTCTCAAACCTCAAAGCAGTCTTCCTGCCTTGGCCTCCCAAAGTGCTGGGATTATGAGTATGAGCCACTGCACCTGGCCATGTTTAATTCTTGGGAGAAATCACTTTGCTTTTCTAAGCCTCAGTTTCCTCCTCTGTACAATGAGGGCTGGAATTTGTGTTCAGATTATGACAACTGCATGAGACTGTTAAAACACCCACAATCCAAAATTTTTTTGTTGGCCTTTCTTATTCAGCTTTTCTAAAATGACCTGGTGCTCACAGTGATTAATAAATGGTTTTAACGAAGTCTTCTGAGTTACTATTGGTTTTAACATTTTATATTATATTCCACTTATGGAAGTTCCAGTTCTTCCTGAATCCCAAACACAGGGCAAGTACACAGGACCACAGGAGTTTAGAATTAACCAAAGTGGCCTGGGCATATGTAGTTTATCCAGGTTTATCACTGATGGGACATTTCCTTGCCCAGAAGTAGTCTCTGAGTCACCATATCATCTGTCTGTCTGGAGACAGGGCGAGATGGGCTCCAGGTGGCTTCTAAGTTAGTATGCCAAGCCATTTCCCTCTCTCTTTTGTCACCTCCCCCTTACCCAAACCATCAGCCTTTAAATGCCACCTCCCCAGTGGGCCTTCCCAGACCCCTCCTCCTAGTGATCTCCTCCTTCTTTGTGGTCCCATGGTGCTTACAGCCACCACTGTGCAATTTAGTACTTGAGTAAGCACTGCATTGCATCACTCTCTAATTATTTTGTTTAAGGCTTGTCTCCACAGCTGGGTCATGAGCGTCTGTAATGTTTTTTGTTTGCTTGTTTATTGTTTGTTTTGATGCACCTGGAGACTATTAGCTGATAAACACTGACCTGCAAAGGAGTTAGTCCACCTTCTAAAAGCATGCATGAGTTTTATGGATGCCTCATGAAGAACTTAGTTTCTAAAATAAAAACACATTGCATATTCAAAGTACATCCCAGTTTTTGTTTATAAACATTAAAACTCAATTTTAATACTTTGGGAAAAAGAAAGTCACTTAGGCGTTTTGAAATTATTCTTTCCACTTTCTCCCTGTACATTGGTTGGAGAGCACTTCCTTTATTTTTATTTCCTGCCGTTGGGGCTCTCTGCCAGCCCCTCCGGAAAGAGCACCTTTTCTCTTTAAGAGTCAGAACTCTACTGATAGTCGGGGGACTTTCTGGCAGATTTAAGGCCCTTCTACCCCGCAGAAGAGCCCTTGGTTCTCTGTTGAATATTCATGAGAGGGTGGGGTCACATTTTGTGACCTGAAAAAATCCCATTAATAAATTTGGTATCTGACACAAAAACACTTTAGGGTGAAGAGCGATCTGCGCTGTGCCCATTTAACATCTGATCATACGTTGATGGTCACTTCGCGCTTGTCTCTTTTACAGCCAGAGTAAAGAGGGAATTGTCTGCTCCCCGCTGACCCTGTTGAAATTCAGGCATTTGCTTGATTGGAAATATTACCAATGTTCTTTCTGGTCTGTAGTAACCTGCATTTAATACACTTCACATCAAAATGTACTTTCAAGTAAAACTCCTGGGATTACTGGGTCAGATTTTGTTGCCTTTTTTTTTTTTTTTTTGAAGGCAAATAGGTATTCATTGATGTCACACTATTCCTTTTCCTCTAATATTTTGAGAAAAAGAATAAAAATGTGTGTGGGGATTTTGTGTGTGTGTGTCTTTAAAAAATATACAGGCCAGGAAGTTTTTCTCCAAGTTTGAAGGTGGTAAATAGGTGATTTTTTAGAGTCGCCGAAATGGACTAGATTAACCTGACGCTTAAGTCGTGTCAGTTGAGCCAACAAAGTTTAGCACATTGTTGACTTTTTAAAAAAACACTATACTCAGCTTTCAATAGCCTGAAAGAGCAGTGACTATTTCTAATAGAGAAGGTCATCCTAAAGTGCTTATTGAGAGTAGCTTTTGTTGTTGCTATTGTTGTATAAATAAGAAAGGAATTTAAAGAATTATTTCTTAGCAAACGTGTGGCAGATGCTTTCTTCGGCAGCTGTCGTTCTAGAGGGGAAGTCGCCTGGTTCAGCGACGAGGCACGTTTGGTTGTTATTTATTTCCACCCCGCGTCGGCTTAGTTTTCCTCGGTGCGCACTGGCACACTTTGGCGAGACCGACTCTGGGAAAGAAAGGGGTGTGGGGAGGCCAAGGCTCTGTGAAACCCCCGACGTGAAGCGAAAGTTCTCCTCCCAGGGCGGTTTTCGAGGAAAAGCGCTTTTCTGCGCTGCCTGGGAGACCTGCGTACCCTCCCGAAGCCGAACAGTTGCTCGGAGCAGTCGGCTTGGCGCCGCGAGCGCCGGGTGCCCCTCTTCGGCCTCCCGGGTTTCTCGGAAAGGTTAGGACAACTCTTTGTCAGTTTCAAAGACGAAACAAACACGCCGCCCCGCCGGCAGCCCCGGCCCCGCAGAGCCCCGGCCAGAGGGAGCGGTGCGCGCCGAGTCCGGCCGACCCAGACGTCAGCCGGAGGCGGGTCACCGGGTTAACAGCTATTAAGTGGAGTTGCTCTCCAGACAAAAGCAGGGTGGCACCCGAGCGTGATTTCACCTGCCGCGCGGAGGGGGCCGGGGCGCGCGGGCGCGGGGCGCGGGCCGCGGAGCCCATTGTGTGGGGCGCGGCGCGGCGCGGCGCGGGGTGTTTAGAGGCGGGTTGTGATTGGTGGAGCAGGGCGGGGCGGGTGGGCGCGGCGCGGCGCGTCTTGTCAGCCCGCGAGCCGGAGCGCCCCTGCGCGCGTGCAGTCCGCCTGCACGCCGAGGCCGCCGGACCCCACGCCCGGCCCGCGCGGGCGCCCCGAGCCCGGCTCCGCGCGCCTGGCGGCTACATGGAGAGTGTCAGGTTGGTCCTTCTGATTGATCTTTGCCGGTTTCGCTCTCCTTCCCCCGGCTCCGCGGCGCCCGCTTCCTGGGGGCCTCGCTGGGGAAGGCAGGAGAGCCCGAGGGTTCTGAAGTTGAGTCTTTTAAAAAATCATCCTCATCCTCGCTGTTTACCAAGTTGGGTAGGAGTTGCGCTCTGGAAGTGGAGGCGGGGAGGGAGTGGAGGGGCAAGAAAAAGGAGCTGCAGGCCTGTGGGTCCTGGAGAGAGATACCCCCCCAACCCCCTTGCTCTTTGGCTCACACTCTCGCTCTCTTTTTTTAAATGTTCATGGGTGGGGTGTAGTTGAGAGTTGGAGGAAGTCCTGCTTGTGTGTTTCTCTCTCTCTCTTTTTCGTTTGCGATTCATTTTCTCCCGGTCTGGCCTTCACGCAGCCACTTTGGTGAAGCCCTCGCCATCACTCCGTTCGGGGGACGTATCTGGGGTGTGATTTCTGTCACTTTCAGAGCGTGTGAAATATACAAGGAGCCTTCCATCTCAGTGTAACCCATGTGGATGTTTCTTTGCTTCTGATAGTTTGTTTCTATATCTGTCTAGGCTATTTTCAGCTTAGCTGTTCAAATTCGACGAGTTCACACACAGTAAAGGGGGAGGGAGAGGCACAGAGCCCCACACCGGAGCAGGCGAGCGAGCGAATGGAACACTCTGGCAGGTTGGGGATTCTAAGCCTCTGTTGCATTACTTGGCTGGTTAATTAAGTAGTGAGCGGGGTTTGGGTTTGGACGTGCAGCAGACTGAGGAATTGCCACGGGGTACGCCCAGCTGAACCGGCTTTGAATGTAGCTAACTCAACTGTCAGAACTGCATGAAAGACGGTCAGTGGAAACGGGACTTTTTTTTTCCCCCCCTCCTCCCCAAGTACGGTGATGGGAAGGAGAGGACCTTTAGGAAGTGGGTGGTAAAGTTTTAGAGCAAAGTACATATAGACTCTTCCTCTTTGGGATTAACTCCTTCAAGTCCTGGCAGTTACAAGTAAAATATCTAGTAATTTTATATTTTTGTCCAAACAAACCAAATGTTCTAATCAGACCAATTTTAAAATGCAAATCACCTCATTTCCATAGATTCCAGCATTCTAAAAGTGACACATGTGGGGGAAAAATTAAGCCTGATAACAGGAAATGTGAATCATACTATCAATGACTAATCTGCTTAAGAAAAAAAATAAGTTACATTTATTTTATCATTAGGAAGTCAGTGTTAAGCCAGATTTTTTAAAGTTTAAAGCAAGTGGCATTTTTATTTTAAAAGCGGCCCTGTTTTGCTGTTTTTGTTTTTATATAATGAGTTTTCCAAGAGGAATGTATATGTGCAATCAGAGGTGGTTTATGTGGTAAAGAGCGCAAGCTAGCATGTCACTGCCAAAGAGCTGGAACATGATCACATTAAGATTCTAGTTTAGGGTTTGATGTGTGTGTTGCTGTTACTGTTGTTTAAAAGAATACAAAGCTTCCTTGGTTATTAAGATTGACCACTAAGTAAATCAATTGAAGACAGAAGCACGTTGTCCTAATTGATGCCCTTTGCATAAATTGAGAAAAGGTCTATATCTATTTTATGTGATTCTTTGTAGCTGCCTGACACATTTCAGTGAAAAGTGTGTAAAAATGAAACCAAAATACAGACTGCCTACCCAGAGACACTGGCTGACTTACTGTAGGATGTGATAGAGCTGAACTGAAAACGCATTCGGCTGACACTTGATAATCAAAGTTGATTTATTGTTCATTAGTACTGCATTAGCCCTTTCAGGCAAGACAGTTATTTGTGTAGTTGCCTGTCAAGAGTGAGACTGCAAGCACCTGTCATTTCTAAGGCATGAGATAAGCAACCAAATATTAAGAAGATGCAAATAAAAATACATTTGACTAGGTAAAGGGGCACATAGTAATACATTTTTTTCTTTAAAAAAATAGTATGGGTCAATACCAGCCTATAAGAAAGAAATCTATTGAGGATTATTTTTTAACCCTAAGAACGACTTATAGAAGGAAAGTAATGGGCTTTATATTCACCCGTTTGCCTTAAGAACTTTGTTTCCTGCCCAAATGTGCAGCTTGTCTGACAAAAAGTTGGTTAGTTAAGGAAATCAGAGGTATAACATGTCAATTATCTAATCCGAGTAATTTAGGTAAGGTAGGCTTTCTGTTTGTGTTGTGTTAATAAACATTTTATTAAATGAAACTTGTAAGCATGGGTTGATTACATGAAAATGTGATGGCATCATGGCTAAGCTATGATAATGTCGGCTAATAATGTCAAGTGCATTTTCTGCAACATGTATCACTCTCGATTTTTTTCTTCTTTCCCTGGAAGGGAATGATCTCATGACATGTAATAGAAAACAACCTAAGTGTCAAAAGAAAACAAAATTAGCGAACTTTTGTCTGCAGCCATAGAAACGCGGATTAACTCATATTTTTCCAGGGATGGAATGGAAACATTCTGCATGAGGATATATAGTGTATTGTCTTCTCTGAATTTTCATTTGACAGGGATTTTAGAGGCTGTGATCTTAATTAAATCTCAACTAGCTGAAATAATGCATCTAAAGGCATGCAGTGTTGTGTAACCCTGCTCAGTTGGTAAACCATAAATCATCAGAAAGCTTATGATAGGAATGGTTGAATTTTTTTTGTTGTTCGTAGTTTAATGTACCTTAAAAAACAAAACCCTCACCGTCACTGCCTTGCATTTACACGTTGTCAGGACCTGTCACTTGAAAGATAAACTCTTTTATGACACTGACCAGTTCTACAACTTTTCAGCCAACCTCCACACAATTGGAAGATACGGTGAAATTAAAATCTAGATTAATTAAAAACAATGAAAGTTCAGGTTTGTCTTGGTTAATGTGGCAGAAACGTTGTTTGAGTTACTATGTTTCTGAGACAATCAGGAGAGAATGTTGTGACTAGCTTCTCAGTCTGTACTAACATTTGAGTAAAATTTGAATTGGCAAAAACGAAGGTTGGAGGAATTTATTTTATTATGTGGTTTAGTTGGAGATGAACATCACTAAAGAGAACCTGAAAACCATGTTCTTGGTAACTAGGCAAATATAGTGGTCAGTTAGATTCCACTTCAGGTAGTTCATCATTCCTTGATTTGCAAACAAGGGATAATGTAGCAACAGTTGATCGAGAAGGTTAGAGTAAATAAATACGTAAATTGTGTCTATCTGTGTGTTACATTTTAAAATATGCATTCAGTGACAAGGAATTATTAAACAGCTTTATTAACTGTCAAGGTATAATAAATTATAACGCTTGCAAATATTAGGTTACTTTTAGTGCCTCAAATAGATAGTTTTAACTGCTGCAGTTTTTGATTTATATATATGCTTGAGTAGAAGGAACTGCCTACATAAAAAAGTTGAGAATGCTGTCTTGTGATAGCTTGATTTCATGTATCTTTGCACGTAACATTTCATGTAAGACTGGAAGTTACATTGGTGATGAGCTGTAGCTCTCTTGGGGCAAAAGGGTAGCTTTATGTGTATCTGTATGGCTAGATTTGGGGATAGTCTTAACACTGTAAGCTAAATTTGTTGTTTGATAAAAGGTTTGTTTTCTTGGAAGCAGCGTATTTCTGGACTCTTGTTTTAGTCCTTTCAGAGCGTGCAATACTTCCCTCGCACCCCCACCAAGTGACATTTTGCATTCAGCCTTATTTTCTTTCATTTAAAAAAGAAAACTCAGGTATCTCTTAGCTAAACAAGCCTTTGCAGGTTGTGGAGACTTGAATTATCTGAGAAGAGCTCATCTGGGCCTCTACTTTTGGATTGTAGGAATGGTCTTCATTGAGTCCCTCTTCCAACCTGTGAGTTGTTTGAGGAGAAATTAATTTCGAATGAGAAAAATGAATACTGAACACATACATTGTGCCTCATTTTCAAATCCGGTTAAAAGCAACTAATCAATGAAGATGCAGGCTAAATGTTATGGTGAGCTTTTTAGAATACCTTGGTATCATGTTTTAATTTCTAAGCTTTATCTTGCCCTTAAATCTGAAACATCATTGTTCAAATAACTGAGAACAAGGTAAATCAACAACATCAAAAAGGTCGGCTTCTGTGATTTCTCAAGGGCTTGTTATTTTGTACTTCCCAATTCTATTTGATGTCTTGACAAAACAAGATGACACAGGGGAGAATACATTAAATTTTGATTTTTTTCATCTAACCTGTTACAGTTGTGGCAGCTTAATTTCTTTTACTTTTTCCTGAAGATGGCTTTTTGTACAATTACTCTAATTGTCACACCACTTCATGAGGCGGGTCTGCACGGGTTTCCCATTTGCCTTGATTTTACTAGGCATTTTTGAACATATTTTGACCTTTAACTTATGGGAAGCTTTTGGTTGGGCTTTGTCTTCATTATAAATAAATCAGTGAATGGTGAGATTGTCAAAGAAGCAAGTGATGTTTTCTCATTAGAATCTCATTTGCACCCTTTAGCTTAACTGTGATGTATAAGGTGAAGGTGTTGGAAATAGGCATGAGAAACTACAATTTGAGAAAGTTGAGTTGTAATTCTTTTTAAAGAGTGATTGCACCCTAAGTAAGGCCTTATAAAACTTTGGAAATGGTCTAATTTTGGCCTACCTATGTGTTGAAATTCAATTATAGTCCCTTCTCCCTTTCAGTAATATGGGAAAAAAAATACATATTTGCAGTTAAGCTCCCTATGAAATTTTCTATGCTGATTAAATCATGAGAAAGCAGAGCTACAAATTTAATTCTTAGTGTTAGAAAAATCTTCTTTAGACAGAAGATAGACATTATGTTTTTCTTCATTTAACAGTAACTGTTGATCTAAAACTGTATCCACAAGTTATCTTTTATTTATTTTAATCATGTATGTGTCTCAGGTAGGATGGAAACAGTTGCTGTCTCTTTCATTATTTTTGAGTAATACTTCAATTTAAGAGAACTTATTTAGCCAAGGCCTCTTCCTTTTCCCTTTAAGAACTAAAGATCTGTGGATAGAATCTTTTCTGGGGTACCTTCTTGGAATAGTCCTCCCCTCCTCCCATTTGCAGCACTTAAATGGGATTTTTGTTGTTGTTGTTAATATAAAACGATTTTTGTTGTTTTTGTTAATATAAAATGCCATTAGCATGTTTAATTCACATGCCCTAAATTGTTTTCCATCCCAGCTACAGGAGAAAGTGGTTGAAGTAGGAAAGAGAAGGCATTTTCTTGATTTAAATAATAATAATAGTTGCTAGGTTGAAAGAATCAGTGCTTATTGAGTGATTATTTTCATGTGTAGCTTCCATTGTTTCCTGTATTTAACAATTGCTAATGGGAGAAGCGATTTAATTTATGTAAACTTTACATTTTTATGCAAATGAAGCTGATATTTATTAGAGCTAAAACAATTATACTGGCACTTAGTGGAGTAACCTTGTGTGCCTGGGAAATGTTAGAGGAGAGCAGTTGATGTTCCACTAATACCTCTGCTGTAAACAAATATGCATTTATGCCACTTTTTAGAATTTAAAGACAAAAAGAAGAGCTCGGAGAGCATTGCTGGAGATTGCTTATTAGGGTTGATAACCTGAAATAACTCCTGATTGGCAGGCGAGCCTTGGCCTTGCAATTTTTTTGTGAAAGAAAGATAGCCTTTCTTGATAGAATGTAATAAACAAAATGATAAAAAATGAAATGCTAATTGCATTTTAAAAGAGGTCTTTTGAAAAAAAATTTTTAATAGTTGGTTGTATTGTTACTGAGAGAACTGTTATGCTAATGACTGACTACCTAGATGATTTTGCATTAATATAATAACCATTACCTGCCTTAGTGCTTTGTACAGTATTGTGGCAAAATAGCTAAGCCTAAAGGAGTTATACAAAAAGCAGAATTCCATAATGAAACAGAATTATACTTTCCACATAAATAGCATGCTTTTTTTTTTTTTTATCTTTTAAAGACCGAAATATTATATCAGAAGTGTGTTTTCTTTCCTGTATGATAGTTACTTGCATGGTACCTGGTTGGTTCATTTTGTTTTGTTTTTTTAATACCATGGAGAAATAGAAGCTTTCTAACTTTTCTGTTTGCCAATACATCTGTTGTATCCATTGACTTGTTAATTATGAAAACTTGTTTTCCACAGGGGGCCAGAGGTGATGATGTTTAATTTTCTTCTATACAGGCTAGCTTGTATATGGTCATAAAAAACTTGGCATAGTTTTTTTTTTTCCCTCCTCTCTCTCTTTTAATGGAGCTATTTTCTCTGTTTGGTTTTGTTGTGACATTCTGGAGCCTTCTAATTTAATTTGTTTTGCTCCTGTTATTTGATTAACCAGGTGACACTGCCAAACCTGGTCAGTTATCACCCAAATACAGCCTGAAGGCTAGAACGGAAGTGAATTTCCTGGGACATACATGTGGTGAATGATCAGAGGGTAAAAAGAGTTTCTAAATTATTAACCAAATTAATAAAAATGAAACAGTGTTTAACATTTTTTATCTTCTCTTTTTATTATTTGTATACACAATAATTATGAGATGATTCCCGACGTGCAAAATTTATGTGTATGTGTACTAGGTAGTATTTACTTATAGTTGACTGGAGTGTAAACTAAAGAGAGAAGAAAATGATAACATGTTATTTTCAGTATTTATATTGTGTCTTCTCCCCTCCCACCCAATTCCTTCAATTGTCTCCTAGATTAGAAATAAGTATTGTTTCTCTGAGTGTTTTTATTTGTTTGTTTGCTTTTTAGATTTTTCCCTTCCCATCATCTACGTTTCCCCATTGGGCGTTAAAGGAAATAATATGGCATATTATTTTAATAGTCTTTCAGCATTCAGATGATAGAGAGTCATTTTGAAGAAAAAACCGTATCAGGCAGAATTTACACAGCAGTGTGTATGGGCTTTTAGCAGCAGTTGTTAGTGCTAACACCGTTTTCCCAGTTGCTGGTATTAAGGTAGCAGCAGGCCCATACTAGCAGAGCTGTGGTGGCCCAAGCACAGCTGTATTTCTGCCATTCCCGCAGGTTTGTGTGCACCTGGGATCGGCCACACCCAGTTGGTATCAGTCAACAGTGTATCATGCCGTGTGTTTTTTTAATTCATGATTTCCTCTTGAAACTCCACTGAGGAGTGTTAACTGTGTGCGTTTTTTTAAATTCAGTTTTGTATGCTAGCATTCTTTAAATGTCTGCCAGAAGTTTAATTTGAATTTCTGATCCCTGAAGGCAGCTAGACAGAATCATTCTAGTTCTTCATAAATTGCCTTCTATGATTCATTGTTAACTCATAAAACATACTCATTTCTATATACTCAAACAGTTAAGGTAGTTACAGTATCGGAAATTTTTTTTTTTTGCCTTATATTTAAATCGTCTTTTGAGAAAGAAATCAAGAATTAGCTTGAACTCCCAGTTAAGGCATGAACCCTGTAGCACAGAAAACATCAGAAATGAATGTTGTTATCTCAAGGAGGTTAAGGTAGAAGGCATGAAATCTGAAAAAAAAAAAAAAAAAAAGTTTCATTTTTACTGAATACTTTTAAAGAGGGGCCCATAAATATTAGAGAGCTGTAGTTAAAAACTCACATGACTGTTTTAAATACTATTGATTTAAACCACTGGCTAGATTTTATGAATCAAAGTGTAATTTTGAAGCTTTGGCCATATTTCTCAATGCTAAAGCACTCTCTCTTGTGTGCCTTTAGCCGCTTTCCAGACATTCAACACAGGATTAAATGATAGTAGTTACAGTGATCAATAGGTTAAGACTGCTACAATCACTCTTGCCGCTAATGACCTCAGTAGTAATGGGCAATAAAGTGTGGGCTGTAATAGCCTCTCGCTGGTACTGCATGCCCTTTGATTCCTAGTATTAGTAGGGACTAGCTACATGAAAAAGTTGGATGTTGGGAATTAAGGGAGTGGATATATAGGCTATAATTCTTAACTATTTAAAGCCTTAAAAACTGTGCTCAGATTTTTTTTTATTATTATTTCTTTTCTACCCCACCATAGTTTCTGGTCTATTTGAATATGTTTGTTAAAGCTTTTCCATAACCTCTTTTCATGATATGTTAGAACAGAAACGTTGGGGAAATCTCGGTTTTATAACATTTGTAAATGAAGCTGGAGCCCACTTTGGAGGCCCAGAGCTAACTGGCATGAAAACGTGGTTTCAGATAGTAAAAGCGAAGTTAAGGCCATCAGGATATAATAGCCCACTTCTGATTATTCAGAAGTGATCAGCCCGTTTGGAGGATTACTCAGGCCTCTTGCTTCCTTCCCTCCTTTGGCAGTGCCTGCTGCTGTAAAGCATATTATTACTCATCAGCACCTCCATCAAAATGTCCAAAAGGAAAAAGAAGGGGAGACTCAAGTTCATTATCCTGTTCCGTAACTGCAAAAAAATGAATAAATGATTATGGGAAAAGGAGATTTAAGCCTCTGGTTTGATGTCAGCCTTTAAAAATTGTCTGTACAGGTATATGTCAGTCCTTTCCATGATTCCCCCTTTTATTATTGACAGTTAAGGGACAATGTTGTTTCTCCTTTAAGAAGATGCTTCTAGTTTTACCTGAGTTAAGGGGAAAAAGTATTTTAGGAGACATATGTAACTTTTAAAATCAGTTTTATTAAGGGATGATTTACGTGCGCTCAAATATACTGATTTTCAGTGTCTAGCTGGAAGAGTTTTGACGATTGTATACACGTGTGTGAGCACCACCTCACTCGAGATATGGACATTTCCATCGCCCCCAAAAGTTCACCTGTGCCCCTTTCTAGTATAAGGTTTCTATAGCTCTTTTAAAAACGATGACCAGGAGGTTATTTCTATCATGATTTCTGCTCTAACTCTGTTAAGTTCATGTTCATCACCAGTTTAGATTTTACACCACCCTATTCCTGTCTGTTTTCCTGTTCATCACCATCAGAAATTTGGCTCAAGAATATGTATATTGTACATCATCCAAGAAACGCAGAGGAAAAAAGAAACCTTAAACATGGTTCTTTTGTTTGCTTAATCAAACCTCCCCGTATGATGATGCAACTCTCAAGGAAAAGTAAACTTCTATTGTGATACGCTGGCTTTAGCAGCTCAAAGGATACCGATTGGCACCCAATAGATACTTAAAAATCCGAAAAGTTTCTTCTGTATGAAGACAAAGTAGACTAACTGGAATTAATTTGTAGATGGTTAGATGTTTTGATAATGTCTTCCTGGTGTTTGCCCTAAACTGAATGCGAGTTCACTGTTCCAATCATTGGTGATATTTCGTGCTACAAATTATCTTTTTAAAAGGGTAATTTATCCATTCATATACATCTGTCCCATTTTGCATATGAAAATATTCAGACATGCCCATCTGTTTTAAATTACAGTGTATCTACATCTACACTTAAAAGGCCACTGGAATAGGAAGAATTCATGGATGACCTTCCACAGCTGGGTTAATGAAATTTTTCGAATGTTCTAACTAGTGTTTTCCAAACACGCGACACTGGCACATCAACATCCCCACACATGAAACATGCCCACAACAACAGTGGAGAACATTCGCTGTGCATGAATCTGACCTTCAGGAACGATTTTTAGTTCATCAAAATTAGTGATGCTGAGAAATCGGGACATCAGTGCATAATGACTGTGAAATTAGGAATGAGAGCTCGCTATGCAAATGACAGGACAAATCATGTGAAAAAGTCAGGATAAACTGCATATTAAGACATTATGTTACATAAAATTAATACTGCATTTCTGCCTTTTGCTTACTGCTCCCCTGAAAGATTTTTTAATTCTTTTATCTTCTGATCAGCTATTGTCTGCCGGATTTTTTTTTTTTAAGTGGCACACAGGCAAAGTGCAAAACATGTTATTACCTTTTATTGTAATACATGAGATGACAGCATATCCTTTTTAACAAAGTATATCCTTTACTGCTTCTAGCTTCTTGCTGTCACATGTTTGATTAGAAACCAAAGAAAAGTAAGATGCTTAAATATTACGGTTAGAAGACATACAGGTTTTGTCGTTTCTTTCATTGTTTTTTCTTTCCTTATCTTTTTATTTGGGGGGGTGATTTTTCATGAAATAGTCTTCTTGCATTACGGGGACTGACAAAATGGGTCTCATGTAGTCTGCAAATTAAACACAACTGCAGTGATTATTTTGAATAGCTAAATTACATTCTAGAAAGCTTGCAGAATTCATAGCATTGTCATTAGGTATCCGCTTGAATACAATTTGTGTAACCTTGGCCAAGACAGCCTGTCATTTTAATGTCAGTGTTTTATCTGAACAAGACATCATCCTTTCAGATACAGTGTGCAGGTTCCTTGCAAAGATGCCCGTGCAGAAACGTGTTAACAGTTGCAAATATGAAATGCTATCAAGTTCATCACTGTAGCTGTTTGTCACTGAAATGTCATGGAAAGCGGGTTTTAATGGTATTGCACATAATATGAAAGAATTGAGACATCTGTGCGCTGGGTGAATAAGGAAGAGTAAAAGGCATCATGCGAAGGGTGGGTGTTTAAGTTCGGAAGGTGTGTCCAAGGTTCCCTTCCCAGCAAGTATAAGCATTGATTGGTTGTTCTTAAAATCACTGTCCACAGAGCAAGTGGGTCATATGGGCTCCACCTGCAAAGGTGTTGGTTACCATTTGTCTTCTCTCAAACAAAATTCAAGTTTGGGTTAACTTCCCACAGATGGTTTTGACCGAAAACTCACTCTCAGTAAGCAATTGAGAACTGTCGTATCTTAACTCCAGTTAGCATTTATTAAGTTTGTCCTTTTTGTGTGCTTGCAAGGCTGCCTGGAACCCCTGTCAGTACTGCAAGATTTTACTTTTCTTTCTTTAAAATAAACTCCATGATAGATTAAATAGGATCTGTTGCTGCATCCCCTCTGGATAAATACATGTTGCATGGGAAATTGGTCAACTCTTTAAGCAGGCTGATGGCAGTCAGCTGCTGAACCTGGGAGGCTGCGTGCTTCTGATTTCCTGGCTTCCTATTTATCCTTCATTAACATTCTAGGTTCCCGTGTCAGTGGCTATGATGACACCTCAAGTTATCACTCCCCAGCAAATGCAGCAGATCCTCCAGCAACAAGTGCTGAGCCCTCAGCAGCTCCAGGTTCTCCTCCAGCAGCAGCAGGCCCTCATGCTTCAACAGGTAATTGTCCTTCCTCCACCTCCAGCCTGTCTCCCCCAGAACCCAGGGGCCCCCATCACTCCATTCTCAATCTCCCCTCCACCAGAGCAGCTCCTTTGCCCAGTGAAGAGTAAAGCAGCGTGGGTGGGGCAGGACACAGACCACTCCCTGAATAATCGATGTGCTTTTGCATGCCCAAAAGAGAGGAGCCCTGCCATGGTGACTAGTGTTTGGGCCTGGAGAGTACCCGATGGACTGAGATCAGGGCTGTAATTGGACTTGGTAGCAGTAAGATCTTTTAGGTTTACATGGCTTTACACTGTTTTATTTGGTAAGCCCAGAGGTTCCTAAATGGTGTGAATCAAAGCAAAATGAGGAGCACGTTGGGAGTGGTTTAAATATGACAGCTCTTGAAGTCCCCATTTCAACTCAGAAGCTTACAGATTTTTTTTCTTTACACATAAAGAAGCATTCTAGAATTTGCTAATTTTAAGGTCCAGAGTTGATTTTACTTCTTCCACATACGATGTTGCTGAAATGAACTTCTGGTTGTCATTGCACTATGGGGACCTAATATTCAGACTTCACAGCCACCTGAACCAAATAGATGAGATTCGGAACTACAGCGTTGGGAGTCACTGGCCTGGGGTGGTGGGGACAGGATGCAGCGGAAGCTCCCAGGCTGTCCATGCACACACTGAATAACACTGCATAGTGCCCAGCCATGTCATTTAGAAAGCATGCAGAAGAGATTCACCAGACTCTCTCAGCAAGGGCATTTCAGCTTTGTTGTACAATCAAAGGTCATTCTTTGCCTTATTTTAATTAGTTTGTGTAGAAAATGGTATGTTTTTCATCAGTTCATTTTGGAGATTACTTTTCAAACAATAATGCCAAGAATAGTCAGTGTGCGCTGAATTTATTGTCGAGTTTCAAACTAAAGGTCAGGCCATTACAGATAAAAGGATGCTATTTTTCAAATCACAGTTTGTGTATGGCACCAAAAGGGACAGTGGATTGGCGCTACCCTCTGTTACTTACCGTCCTCTCTTTCCTTTGTAGCAGCAGCTTCAAGAGTTTTATAAAAAACAACAGGAACAGTTGCAGCTTCAACTTTTACAACAACAACATGCTGGAAAACAGCCTAAAGAGGTACCGACAATACATATTTTACTTTCAAACCACAGATCCCAGAGGACTATCTAGTGGCTATTAAACTGTCATTCATCTTTTAAATGATTGCACAACTGAGCTGACTCTATCGGTTCTCAGCTTTCAGACTGAGAATTATTGTCCTGTTTTCACTCAGATTTTTCTGGGTTCCATTTGCTTGCTGCCACATATTTTATAACACCACTGCACGTGTACCTGTGTGAGGAGCAGGAGAGGCATCGTTGACAGAGTCTTCAGGTTACTTTTTGCAACCTGGTAACAACTGAGGGCCAGGATGGAGCTGGGAGAAGTGAAGTGCTTTCAGGAAAATTTTACTTGGATGCACACTTAATTTTTTTTTTTTTCCCCAGCTCACAGAGCTTGGGTGTGTGGTGATGGCCTTTTCCATTGGAGAATAACCCCTTGTGAGGTTGGATAAACAAACAAAAATGTTAGAACAAGATTAAACATCCACATCTTTTGTTTAACTTCTTCCTGCAAGTTGTACATAATGTAATTGCTAAAGGCATGTGCCAGAGAGCATGAGTTGAAGTTAGAGAAGACTCCAGCTTGGGTTGTGTTTTCTTGAGCAGGGGGGAAAAAAGTATATCATAATAGCTTCTATATGCACCACGCTTGGTAGTGTCCATAACTTATCACATTATGCCACACCATGAAGGTTGACACCATTCGTCCCATAAATGATAAGGCCTTTCTTTCCAGGGAGTTACCAGTTCACCTTCTATTCAGTTCTGCGTGGGTGAGACTCAGTTGTGGGAGTATCCGTGTGCATGTGTGCGTTATTATGACATCTTTCTACCCATTCCAGAGTTATCCAATTTAACTTGCCTCCTCATATTTTTACAGTGGACTGAAAATTCTTTTTGTTTAAGTGTTCTCCTTGGGATGACACAATTTATAATTCTATATACAGCACCTCATCCACTTTAACAGCTTCTTCACCAGCCCTAAGCAGGTGGCCACTTTTGTTCTTTTGCGGGGAGTCTTACCAGGTGACTCGACGTCCCTGTCCCTCACCTAAGTGAGGATGCTGGGCTGTGCTAATTTTACACCCTGGGAGTGACCCAGACATTCTCCCTTTGCTGCCTCCTCCCTTGACACAAATTGGGGACGTTTTCCATGTCCTGCCAAGTTTTCACCCTGGAGTCCTGTTGAGCAGCCGGATGTAAACCCCTGCAGAGTAGGGGCAGTTTTGGGGTGAACGGGAGGAGGTGTTTTAATGAAAATGCTGACACAACCTTAAGTACAGTGGCGCTCTACCGGGTGCTGCTATAATAAAAAAGGGAACAGATTAAAAAGTGTCTAAAATGTAAATCTAAAGGACTAACAGTAATTAAAATGGAAATGGCACAGGGAGGGAAGGCATGTAATTGTGAGATATCACTGTGCAGAAGGCTCTCAGCTTTGTTTTGCTGGCTGTTTTTCTAATTCAGCAGGGCTTACTCATCAGTGGCAGTTCAATGCGCGTTAATGACTCTGGGATTGCAGGCATCACTCTGGACAAAGAAATGATTATTGTGCGGTCAAAAGAAGTTCAAAGACAAGAAGGGAATTTCAGTTTTTTCCTTAGAGATCCACATTCAAGAGCATATAAATTAAGCCAAATGTTAAAAACCACAGTCTGAAAGCTGACTTCAAAGTCACAACTCTCTAATTAATGAACTGCGAGCTTCAGTTTGGACAAGTTGTGGTTTGATGCGCCCATAAATCAACATGACAGGCCTGTTTCACAGTCTCAGACAGTGCTTGTCATTGAGTCACATCAGATGTAAACACAGCAGAAAAAAGAAGGGGTATGAAGGAGGTGCAATTGATCAACAGAATTGGTAAAAACCCACTTTTGAAGCACATTATGCATGATCACAGGAAATGGTTACAGCCTCAAGAGGTTTCCCCTTCTGCTGTTGCTTTTTTGAATCAGATTGCTAACAGCCTTCAAAAGGGAGAATAAGAATTATGGAGTTTCTCCCCTGTGGCTTGCAGGCAATAACCCCCTGTTGTTATTTTGTGCTTCTTTCTTTTCAAAGGCATCAAAATTTAGTTTTTTAAAGATCTTTAACTCTATATTTGAAGACAAACAAAAAAGGGCTGCCACTGTCATTCTTATCAGTTACCAGGGATTGTGTTTTTCCTTTCTGTTGCCACTTCTTATTAACCTCTTATTTGGTCTGTGAGACATAGTTTGGAATGCACGTCTGCATGCTGGGAGAACATGAAAGTTCAGATGAGCTCAGAGGGCACATAAAGAAATGTGAAGGGGAAAGTTACACAGCAGAAAGAAGGATAAAAGTTACCTCTCCCAAATTGCTGTTGTCAGAAAGGAAAGCATCTCAGAGCACAAAGATGATAGTGGTCCCTGAGTTTGGGAAGGGAGTGGCAGGGGGTGGGGAGTGTAGGGGAGAAGGAGAACACTTTGTGTCCAAACAAGGAGAAAGCAAGACATTGTAGGAACATTCTTGCATCTCCAGGTCGCTAGGTTTGCTGTGGTCCATGCTTTGTCATCCACTTCCCAGGCAAAGGTGACCCAGGAGATAGGTTGCTTTGAATATCCTTTGAGGTAGGCAGACCAGTGGATGGGTCTCCTTGGATTCATGGTGCCAGTGGATTTGTCCGAGACCCCAGGTAACAATGCTTAGGAGATCTGTAGTTTCCTGAGGTAGGGACCAGTCTCCTGGAATTATCATGCAGGTGGTGGTCCTTTTGTGCTATAACGAGATGGAGTCACACGGTAGCATTTTCATGATGTGGACTGGTGGTTATGATTTTAACAAGGTTTGAACTTGGATGTTGACAGATGGAACAAGTATGTTAATTTACTGAGTCCCCAGTCATTAGCGGCTCATAATTTTATATTGTCAGGCTCCCCTCACCCCCTTTTTTCCTGTTTTGATTACCTCTGCAATAAGACACCTGATCTTTGGCCAGAATGATGTACCTTTGCTTTTTTTTTTCCTTCCCTCCTAAAGTTGCCTTGAGATGTTTCCTTGGGAAAGTTTGGCTCCATATTGGGTTGGACCAAGACAGGACCTTCCTTAAGAAGATACGTGCTCTTAGGTAGGGGAGGAAGAGAGGACGTAGGCCCAATACAGCTATTGAAGTGACTGCTCATGAATATTGGACAGAAGTGGTGAGGAAAATAGACAGCAGAATTCATTTTAAATCGAGCTACAAAAAAAGATTCCATCCTGTGCGGGTGAGGTAGGCTAAGTTGATTGTTTTAAAAGGGCCGTTTGTCCCGGGCAGTTATGACAGTTTATGTTAGGCAGTAGGGAGTAGCCGAAGAAAGGAAAACAGACCTTTGACTGCAGCTCTAGGGAGGGGATCCGAAACTCGAGGTTTATCAGGGCATTTTAGCATTTTAACACTGACTACTGACCTGCCGAGGGGACTGCACGGAGACCTTTTTTGTATGCATTCAATTGTGAGAAGTAAACAAATGGACCCGTATCCTGTGTTTGGTAACTGGGTGGGGAGCGCAGTTTGGCAACCAGTGTTGCTTTTAAATTCTTTCTTTGGACAATGGGCCTTGTATACTTTTATATCCTGGCTTTTCAAACGTAGACAGCTTTCATGAGCTTTTCCTAGGGATGGCCACAGAGACAACAGAAAAGGCATCAGTCATTTTACATAAATACAAAATTTTTAAACATTTCATTTACAGTAAGGCAGGAAACACCCTCCCCCACCTCCAGCTGTACCCCCCCCATTATATTCTGCTTTCAGAAAAGCTAATTCCCTGATCTTTTATTGTGTCAATGTTGTTTTTTTCTCTTCCCTTTTTTTTTGTGATGTTGTGAGTTAATATCTGTTGAAGAAGTGAAAAAATCGTTTTGACATGAATATAACTATCATTGGGTTTTACATTAAATGTGATAACTTGGGAAGGGGTGAAAACAATTGGATCATTTTATGCATGCTGTTCTTAAAATGAAAACACTGGCTTTTCATTTAAATTTATTTAAATTTTTGTTGTTAGTGGTATAGAATTTGTTTTTTGGAGTGAAACTCAATTAACTTTCTCAGTGGCATGGTAGTAAGTCTGAAATTGGTTGCTAATATGAGAATGATGGTTTTTACTGTAAAATAAACTACATGAAGACTGAAAGGAAACCACCATTTTTCTCTTTCTTTGAACTTTGCATCAGAAGGTCTTGATATACATACCATTTTATGGATGTATCAGATCAAGGTCATGTGTTAGGTTAAGTGAATGCAGTTGTTTGTAAAGTATGGTTATTAGCCAGAACATGTAAGCTCTGAAAGGGCTTGGATAGTCCTTTTAGTTGTAAAAGTCTCTCTGATCTTTTGAATCATACTCAGAATTAGGAACACTGATCTTGTTCTTTTCTTGAAGAAACTTTTCTTTTTTTTTGCTACAGTTTGGGAAGGGTTAATTTTCCTTTTATAATTGTTAGCCATAATGTGGCTAAGACCTCCACCTCGATACGATTCCTAGCAGATTAAGGATATTAGATAATTTCCTTCTATTTATTGTACTACTGCACTGTATTATCTTTCTATCACTCAGATAATTACTGAGGAAATCTACATTAATTTTTTTGGCTGAAGCAAGGCCTGCTAAACACAGGAATGATGTATTGATGTTTTACACAACAAAAGTTTTCCTCCTGTCATTGTCCAATCAACAAAAAGATATTTATCATATCGTAAAGCCCCTTCTTTTCAAGAACAAAGCAGATGGGGGAAGCAGGACAAGCCACCAGACCTGGGAGTTTCTGAGACTAAAGCCATGTTAAGGCATCTGAAGCTTAGACTGTCGTTCATATTAAACTCACAGTCGAGTACGATGTTGTTTGCTAAATTATGAATGTGTGTAATTAAAATCTAGTGGCTGTTTCTGTGAAAGATTTACAATGTTATTTCATCGTTTGTCATGGCTAATTAACAATATTAGATGAAGTTTTTCTTCTTCAAAGGTCTGATTTTTTCTCATTTATTTATGTCAGAAGTGATAAACAGAGTGGTTAAAAGCTTCTGCCAGTGCAGGCGGGGAGGGAGGCAACTTGTTCTTTTACACCTCAAAGGTTCGGGGTTCAGACCCCTTCAGACTAGAGTGATGCAGTCTTCTCTCTAGTGTGCGTAATTAAAAATTTCAAAGTCTAAAAGTTTACATCTTGATGACAAAACTCCGGCCTTTCAAACTGAGGGGAAAGCTGGCTTGATGGACGAATTATGTGTTTATGGGAGCGGGCAGTAGAAAGATAACACGCTCACCTCCCCACCCCTCCTCAGAGGAGGTATGTTTTGTCCCTTTTAAACGTTGACACGGAGCCCTCCACTGAGCTCCAGTGACCATTCTCAGCATTTGATGATGATGGTGAGTTTTGAAGTGTCCATACTTTTAACCTTCCTTGGGAAGTGGCCATCTCATTTTTTCTTCCTGATTTCTTACAGCAACAGCAGGTGGCTACCCAGCAGTTGGCTTTTCAGCAGCAGCTTTTACAGATGCAGCAGTTACAGCAGCAGCACCTCCTGTCTTTGCAGCGCCAAGGCCTTCTGACAATTCAGCCCGGGCAGCCTGCCCTTCCCCTTCAACCTCTTGCTCAAGGTATGCGTTGATTATACAGAAGGCATAGCTCTATGAAGACTTTGGGCGGAGGTGGTGGGTTGTCTCTTGGTATATTTGTTAAGGACATTGTCCATCAAAACATGCACATAGATTCTTTTAAGAAAAGTGGAGTGGGATAATGATGGACCCATGTAGAAGGTGAAATGCTTGTTGATGCCAAAATGAAGTCTCAGGGTGGTCTGAAGGCTTAGCTGTAACAGAGCAATCCCACTGTTGGACACTCTTGGAGTAAGGGAATGAGGCGCTACTTTTCACTTACTGAGCATTTTAATGGACTCTTGCAGTGTTTCTGTTTGGAACCACAAAGGAATTTTCCTGAGGGCTTTTATTATTCATTTAAGACATTTTATACCATGTAACGTGCTATTTTAAATCTTAGTAATGCTTTATAAACGCCATGTTTTAATATCTAGGGATAAATTCAGGTTTATTTTTCTGTAAACGATAGAAATCAACCACTTTCTCTTATAAAAAAGGAAACTTTGTTTAGTTTCCTTTTTTTTTCTTTTTGCATTCGTCTGTTGATTTTTGAGCAAATTAGTTCTACACTCATCAGAACAGCTACCACTTCCATCTCCAGTTCCTCAACAACTGAGATCACATGAAAAGTAAGATTTTATACGTTTAGTAAATTTCTTTTACAAAGCCCACTGATATTTTATCCCAAGGGTGATGGACATCAGAAACAAATGGGAACTCTAGGTGTTTTTAGGACATCCTCTTGGTTTAAGCAACTCTGACTTTCACATATGTAATGTGAAAGCAGATGGATTATTCAGAACTAGAAAGGAAGGTGGGAGGGAAGGAGGAAGGGATGTCAAGAGGGAGGGAGGGCGGACAGGCAGGAAAGAAGGAAAGATAAAGTAGAAAGTGCCATGCCTGTGTTTTGAAACACAATTCCTCCATCTATGCATGGTAGGGCAGATTTGAGTTGCCTCCTCAAGGGCAGCAGTTCTTTGAACTCTAGTAGATTTGGATGTTGGTTTATATGTACCTTAAAGGCTGATAGCTAAAGCCACTGGTGTCTTGGATTCAGTAGCCTTCTAAAGAAGGTTAAAAATGTGGAAACTCCTTCGTGTTGCTTAAAGCATGGCCATTTGTTTGGTAACTTTTGGTGTCAAGTGAAGTCAGGGAAGCATGTCTGCATTTGAATCTTTTCCCTTGAGTCCACCACACCCAACTTCTGTCCCTTATGAGGCTGATTTTGTTTTTAATATCGAGACCAGGGCTTTTTCCTCTTAACTTCTCTCTTGCCCCTCCACTCCTTTCTGCCATGACTGCTCAGCTGCTTGATACATACTCAGCATCTCCATTGTCAAAATAGAAGATGTCGTAACTGAGCAATACAAGGAGAAAAGAAAGAATATATATATGTACATCAGTTAATGCATTTTTGTGCTAGCAGAATGTCATTGCGTGTGTTAATTACACCTTTGGGTTTATTGTTGGAAATATGGCAGGCTGTTCTGACACACCTACCGGACTTGAGCTCCAACCGCTCTCATCTTTTCCTACCACTCCTATACTATTAAGTTTGCTCACTAAGGTTCATTGTTATAGTACATCAGTTAAGCTGTCCAAAAGAGGGCAATTGGGCAGTGACAAGACAAGCTCATGTGTAATGTGAAAGAAATGAATGTGGTGATGCATGAAGTGTAATCTCTGCAGTAACATATCAGAGACACTGGTAGGTAATTCACTAGTCATGGCATTGATTGATAGGCTTAGCAGTCTGCTATAACTATTAGCCCCTGCAACATTAGGAAGAAGCATATTTGAAATCTAAGGGGTGCCTCTATGTGTGCCCGAGATGGCATAAATGTAAATATAAATATTTCTGGTGTCAGGTTCTTGCAGTAAAGTGAACTACCAGTGTTATTTCCATCTCTCTGAATCAGGAGGTTGGTTTTGTCCCCCCACTCCCTCACCTAAAGTGGCTAGAGAATTCAGTCATGTTGGACTAGAACACAATTTTTTTTTATCAGAGAGATGATGGCTTAAAACTGATGTCATTATGAGGTTTAAATCAACTTTCTGCTTGCTTGAACATGGTCACCTGGGTATGGATGTACAAGGACAAAAAAAGGTTGATCAACTCTGTTTGTCTTTGAGCCAGTGATACCTGGGGTTGTAAAATTGAGTTCCATGAACAGTAATCTGTCATCTGTCCCCACAACATACATTTTTTTAAACCTGTGCCTGCATTTTCTTTTATAATGAAGGGGCCAGTTGTCCTGGAAAAAGAAATGTTGCAAGGCATGGGGGTTATCTGTTAAAAATACTGGTAATGCCCACTTCATAATGAAATCATCAAGATTATTTTACATACCTGTTCATGGCCTTGCTGAGTTAACCTTAAACATGTAAATGTCAAGTATAGGAATAGATAGAGAATTAATATTTTGAAGGCCTTTTTTTCCCTGAAGGTTTTATAATAGGAAATGGAGGGATATTTTCTGTTGTTTTTAAGGTTATTGTAGGGTCTTCTCTCTGTTTTACATAATTAGCCTATCTGCTTTTCACCCTGGTCTCTTTAATCATCTCATCCTCCCTAGCACCAGTAATTTCATATAGAAATATTCTTTCAGTCTTATTCTGACCTTTTAATTTTTAAAATGTAAACTCTAGGTAGCAGAAAATTACATGCTTGGTTATGTACCTGCTAATGGATTTGTTTAACTTCGTACTATTATTCTTAGTCTACCATTTTGGAAGAAATACATACTTTCTGGAAATTTGTTATCCATTTAGTCTGATGAGTGACTGGGTTACCTTTTATCTGTCTAACATGAGATCTTAGCTGTCAAATAACAACACCCTTTGGTAGGTAGCGCTCATTGAACTAACAGTTTAACATCACTAACGATATATGGCATTGATGGAGGAAAGCGATTTGACTGCTTCTGTGTTAAGTGTGATGAGAATGTTCTTAAAAGTAATTATCACATTGCAGTTTGACCCAGAAGTATCGCTGTTGTCACTTAATGAGTTACTATTTTTATTTACCATTTTTCTCTATGGATAATGGAACTGATTTGCCAGCCCGTTGGAATAGATGGAGAGTAGAGTAACATTAATGCACCCTGTAGGTATATATAACAAGTGGTAAATACATTTGTCTTTGTCTTTATTTGCTGGATAAACAGCTTACTTTTAAAACAGCATCAAAATTCTGCTTTTCTTCGAGAGAAAGCGGGAGTTAACACAGTTGTTAGGGCCCTGTCCTAGTCTTCCCACCTCCCATGCAGCTGACCCAGAAATCATTTAGTTTGAGTTGAGAAATAGGTGGCTTGTTCTTGTCATGTGTTTACTCTCTAGAGAATAAAAATAGGTGTTGACTTGTGTGGTTTTATATCAGTATGCCATCATCAACAGACAAGCCTATTAACTATTGTTTCCATTGAGTAAACAGTGGTCTGAGGGTCACCCATGTTCACAGGTAATTGTTGGTGTGCAGACAACAGTAGCGGGCCTGCTAGCTACAAACGCATCCCACCTGTCATTTCGAAAGGTGTTGGAAAATCATAGTCCAGATGCAGCAAAACCGGACATGGGGTTGTGGAGTGACCTTTCCCCTTTGTTCAATTTGCCTCTGAGGTTTAACTTCAGGGAACAAGTAATAATTGAATATGCCTAATAACTAAATGCTCATTTGGGACAAAATCCATCAAAATATAATTGGCATTTGATTTTTATGAAGGGAGAAGAAAACCGACTTGTCTGTCGAGGATGCCTCCTAAGAATATCTGACCACTTAATGTATCATTTGAAGCCTCCTTTATCCTATATATTAATTGCAAATGCTTGAGCATTTGAACATTTTCGTGGAGAACCGTTAGGAGAGACCAACTGTTTTTGTTAACGCTCCTCTCAGAAAGGCGGGGAAGGTTATTGGTCTGCTGTGCAATAATTTACTCCTCTTTGATATGCAAACGATCCACGGTGAATATAAAAAAATCCTATCAGACTCATTTCACAGTTCTTAACCACTCGGATTCTCTGGAGTCCATCGCCTCATTAGACCAGTGCTCTCCAATGCTAGCATAATTAAAATCTTTAACAGTTTAGCAAAGTAAAGATGTTTGGCTGATCACGTTGAGATGATTATCTATCCATTGTATTCTAAATGACAAAAATAAATTAAATTTAGACCTTGGCATTTTTTATTATGTGTTTCAAATGAATATAATGCACACAGCCTTCTTTTTTAATTCGATACCTTAGGTTTGGTAAGAAACATGTCTGTTTCAGCTGCTGCTATATAGTCAGAAAATGGCAGGCTTTCTGGGATGGCTATGTTACACTTGATTGAAACAATGAACTGCAATCCAGACGTCCACTTCTAATGTGGTATTGCCTTAGGATGTGCAGGGTTTATGTTTTCTTTTCAGTGTTCCTCCAAAGGAAGTTTTGTTGCTTGTTGTCGTTGTTGTTGTTTTTGTTAGTTGTCATCTAGAATATCTTTATTCTGTGCATGTGTGGGCTAGAATATGCATTGAGGTGGGATTTGGAAACCTGGGCTACAGAGGCATGCCAGCAGGATAAAGACGAAGAGGCCCACAATAGTGAGATTGGCATACTGATTGTATCTCTTCTTGGGGGAAAATACTGAATTCACTCCTTAAAACCCATGTCCATTTAGATCCCCTTTAAGAAAACAAGAGAACTTCATTACTGTAAGTTTATTTTACGTTTACGTTCTATTCTGCAATGGTTCATTACCATTGATCTAAGAAATGACAGTAATAATAGTGTTACTTGTATAAAAAGTTACACAGTTTTTCAGTAGACACATCCATCAATTAAGCATGTGGTACTAGAAACCAAAATTAATGAGGAAGATAGGTGTGTTAATGAAATAATCATAGTATAATCAATTTGACTGTTAAAAGTTGAAAAGCATTTCAGGAAGACGATATGAATTCATAATTTATGTCTAAAAGTGATTAATAAAAACTATATTTAATAACAAAGCTATTTGTCATCATTTAAGACTTAAGCACAAAAATTATTCATTTTGTAGTTCATGTTGTCATAATAGTATAGTTGAACAAATTTATTTTGAGCCCTTCTTTGTGTCTAAAACTAAGGTAACATCTATCTACTTTTCATCAAAATTGAGAAATAACACTTCGGATGGTTAGAGGCATACTGTTGTGGCAAAGTAACTGTGTTTTGAATCACTTTCACCTGAGTCTTTTATGTGCGATGAGGGCAACTTCCACTCAGTTGCTCGGTAGGAGGACACACTTTTTACTACCGCATCTGCCGTAGTTGGGAGGGGAAAAAAAACTGCACACACCGAAAAACCCCCCTAACACTAGGCTTTGTTTACTGACTCTTTGATTTAATTACTGTTTGAAGAGGACGGAATTAGCTGTTAATTGATTTAATTATCCAATTTGTTTGTTTCAGGCATGATTCCAACAGAACTGCAGCAGCTCTGGAAAGAAGTGACAAGTGCTCATACTGCAGAAGAAACCACAGGCAACAATCACAGCAGTTTGGATCTGACCACGACATGTGTCTCCTCCTCTGCACCTTCCAAGACCTCCTTAATAATGAACCCACATGCCTCTACCAATGGACAGCTCTCAGTCCACACTCCCAAAAGGGAAAGGTAGGAACCAGCCACTGAGATGGGTCCAAAACTGCCTTTAACATGAGAGGGGTGGGTGGCCCTGCCTCGTCATATCTCAGTGATCCCTAATTGGATCCATGTGACTTGAATGTGCATATAATTACTGAGGAATGTATTCAGTATGGTTTGGGTGTGAAGCATCTAATTATTTTCACCTTTTCAACATGGAATTAGCACTTACATAGATCTACTCTCAGCTTAGGAACCCGGGCAGAAGTCGTGTAGTTTCTCATTGGATGGGTTGGATTTCCAGGCTTCCAGGCCTACTCCTTCTGCCAAGTGCTCACTCCGTACAAGCTGAATTCCTTGGCTGGAAGTGCCTTCTAAGGGAATAGTAGTGTCTGCTGTGGGCAATTTTGAATTATGGTTTGAGAAAACATAGAACTTATGTTACTCTACATTGCTCCCCTTGAAGGCTGGGCGCCCATGTTTTTCATCATTGTGCCCTGGAGCACATGGTCTTTCCCGTATGTATTCTGAGTGAAGGTTTGGAGGATGGAGAGACAGAAGAGGTAGTGGTGGTGGTGGCTGGTGGAGGTGGGGGATCTGTTGTATATACTCACATAAACAGACACAGCACACTTTCTCTTCATTGTGGGATATAGTGTAGTACTGTCTCAACAGCTGTATTCCTATTTAAAAGTTAAGACATTTTATTTTTGAATTGCCCTGGGCTTTACATGAATGTTACTTGAAGCTGAGCTTGTTTTAGAGATCCAGAATATGTCATGTTAGCATGCAGTTCTAAGAAAATAAAGCTGTTAATTCATGTTATGGTATTCTTAGTACCCAGAAGCATTAATACCACTGTTTAAGTGCTTTTCAAGAATAGAAAATACAGTGCCCCTAAAATTGAAAACTTTTTGTTTGCTATTCCTAAACTGTTTATATTTCATAGGCAGAGCTTCCACACACAGAAGTAAAGAAACCGTAAAAGTAGTATGTGACAGTAAATGCCATTTCTCTCAGGAGAAAGCAAACTCTGTATTTTGTTTTTTAATAAAAATGGCTCAGTGAAAAAACATTTAATTATATATTTCAGTTATGCAATTACAAATGTAATTTCATATATTTCTCAAAATATTGAGTATTTAAGAAGCCTACTGTTTAATTAGATGTATATCTTTATACCAGAAAAATATTACCTGAACACACACACACACACACACACAGATACACACACACACAGATACATACACACACACACACACCATGTTCAAGTGTAAAACCATGAGTGGTTACCAGAGTTGAGGATAATACATATGTTTTAACTAAAATTTTCAACTATCCTTCCAAGATCATTTTGGAATTTCTGAGGCAGACACCGAAGAACTAAAAGATGCATTAAGCATGTTGGTTTGGAAGAGTTTGAAGAATAGATAGAGGAATAGAATGGTGGACACTGAGAATCTTTGGAGCCATTGAGGGAAATGTGGCTTCTGTTGTTTCTGGCCAGGATAGATATGTATGTCTGGAAGCCAATCTTAGCTTTTGCTTTACAATCTCTTATAATGTCTTCTTTTTTTTTTTTTCAAGAAAGAAAACCTTAGAGAGCATTAAAGAAAAGGTTCTAGGCTGTTGTCCTTTGCTATACTTGGTTTTGATGTCCTAAGGTTGATGCGTCCATTTGCTGCAGAGCGATTGAATTACATCTTTATCCATAGGCAGAGCAGGAGGCCATACACTGAAAAACGCCGACTGATGCACTTAAGGTATTTGTTGCAATCTCATCGGCTATTGTGGAGCCTGCACAGATTTCCTGTGACATAGAAAACTCTTCTTGTTTAGATGCGCTGTGCTCAGTTTCATTTTCTAAAAGGTTATGTATCTGCAGTCAGGTGATAGATTAGCAAGGAGGCAAGTGGGAGAAGAATAGCCCTTTTCATGTCTTAAGGCACATTTGAAAGTAAGTGGATCTGAGAGACAGTCTAATTCTGGGAGACTAAGTTTGTTTGAATTTTTTTTTTATGGTCCTTATTTGTCTGCACAAAAGTTGTGCTTAATCTTCATCATACTACACACCAGAATTAGAATATGGATCAGAAAAGAATTCAGATTTCAATGAGCCTTAATCTGAATGTAAAAGCAGGCTGAGTTTTCCAATTGTACATGCAAAAAAGAAGCAACTATGAAATTATATGCCACTACTTAATCTCTTGAATCTCTCAGTTTATATTATCTAGTAGGTTCCTAAACGTGGCTGGATTAAAAGAAAATTCCAGTCAGCACATTTTAACTGAATGTAGCTATCAAGACAAATGAGCACCTTCAGTTAAAGATAGTTCAGTTTAAGCTTGTAGAATTGATAATTAAAAAATCAATTAGGCCTGGTACGGTGGTTCATGCCTGTAATCTCAGCACTTTGTGAGGCCAAGGCAGGAGGATTGCTTGAGGCCAGGAGTTCAAGACTAGCCTGGACAATATAGAGGGACCCCAATTTCTATTAAACTTTTTTTTTTTTAAATTAGCCTGCCATGGTGGCATGCACCTGAAGTCCCAGTTACTTGAGAGGCTGAGGTGGGAGGATCATTTGAGCCCAAGAGTTTGAGGCTGCAGTGAGCCATGATCACACCATTGCACTCCAGCCTGGGCAACAAAGCAAGATCCTGTCTCTTAATAAAAAAAAAAAAAAAGCAATTATTAGTTAGCCAGCTTCGTATACATATAAATACTTCAAATGCATATTATGTAGCATTACCTTATTAGGCTTAATTTAAAAATCACGTGTGATAACCAGTTAAATACCAAAACAAAGCTGTCACTATAAAGGTATGGTCTCACTGTACACTGATCTGCCAGTTGTCTCAGGAGTTTCTTGTCACTGCCTTGGATAAGTTTTCTCTCTTACTCATCAATGCATTTGTGAAATACGTGTCCTTCCAAGCTCTTCTTTGATTTCTGTGTAATATTCTTTTCCCTCCATTCTGATGGGCAAGGAAAGAGTCTCTGCCACACTGAATAACCATCTGACCCCATGACCTTGATCGTGGGTTAGCAGCTTTAAGATTTCTTTCTGACATGATCTGGGGGTGCTCGATGGGAAAATTTGTTGGAAAAAGGTAGTGTTGTGAGAGTTACTGTTGTTTTCAAAGTAGTGAGATGGCTAATGATCTCAACTGAGTTGCATATGTATTTCCATGCCATTTGGAAAACTCCTTCTCCCCCACTCTTGCCCCCGTGCATTTTGCTGGCTCCTGTGAGCAGCCACTGCAGTAGCAGCAGCTCTGGGGTTTGGTGAGCTGCAATCTGTTAAGGAGATAAATAATGTGCTTGGCACGACACTCCTACTCTCCTCTTTAATTTGTCTTACACAAGGAAAATTATAATTAAATCATTCAGGGTAAACCCTTGAGTGTAGAGAAGGGAAAAAACACACTTTGGTAAAGATTGCCAATAGAAACCCACTTCCCTGTTGCGCAGGGTAGAGACATTTATCAATATTCAGCACTATTACGGGAGGAGCGGCCCATGTGATTTGTGAGGCGGATGCCAGCGTTCAAATCAAGGCTTGTTAAGATCCTGTCCCTGTGTAATCATGGACATTCAGCATCATTAGAATTCAGTACTGGCACCATGCTTCGTGCTTTGATTTTTTCCGACAATTTAATAATGTTTATTGTGCTGATTGTATATAAATTCATTGGTGCAATAAACATGCCTGTGTTGTCAGTGCCTGAGAAAAGTGTGGTGGGGATCAAGTTCAATGGCGCAGCTAAAGGGGAGCAGCAAGAGGAAGCAGGTGCATTCAAGCCTCTTGCTGTCATTTTATTCCATAGGGACAGAGAGTCTCGACTTCTTAGGGAAACAGACAAAACTCAGGCCTGGGATACCTGTACATATGAAGATACTGTCTTGTTTCCCTGTCTAATTGTCTTGCTTTAGAAAATTCCAAGTTTTGGTGTGGGTAAACAGAATCAACAGAATGCAAATGAAACATTTATTAAAATGCTAAATTTAGTAAAGCCCTTTGAGCTTCTTGGATCAAAGCAGCTATGTAAATACAAATAGCAATTACTACTTAAGTAATTGCCTAAATTAAAATTTGAAATATCACATTACATTATGGTGCACTAGGGAAAGGGACAAGAACTCACATTTAATCAGTTCCTTCTCTGTGCCAAGCACTGGCTAGACTTTTGCATATGGAGTGATGTCTCATTTTATCCACCTGACCACTCAGGAAGCAGTAAGGATGATTATACCCATTTTACAGATGAGGAAATCGAATAATAGAAATTAAATAACTAACCCAGGGTCATAGAACTGGTGGTTAGTGGCATATCCAAGATCCAAATTCAGATCTGTGTTTTAGTCTGCAAAATAGTACTTAAAGTTTTCATTCAGCATAGAAGTGAATACTAAATTACGATAAAATGAGTGTCCCTAAAAGATATTTTAATTTAATTGAAATTCAATTTGACAAAACACGTATTAAGTTAACCTACTGTGTGCAAATCCCTGCGTTTAAAAGAAAATACCAGAGTTTTCTCTTTTATGGTGTGTATTCATATTTACCAGGCCTTTCATGAAGCGGGATAGGTGGGATTTACAAGCTATAAATCATTTTGGTCTGAAACAGCACATAAAGAACATAAATGAACCTCATGGGGGATTTACACACAGGCAGATCCAAAATAACCTATCCCCACTTTTTTCCTGCCTTATAAATCCTGTGTTTCCTCAATGAACACATCATATGCTTTTTATTTCATTTCAGCTGTCCTCTATAGTCCAAATCAGAAATATTCCCTTTTTTCTCATCCCAGCTTTTTTGCTTTCAGTTCAGCCACCATCATTAGATGTTTTATAACTCGAGTATTTCTCGGATTCATAGCTGTTCTAAGTATTTGTTCCAAGGTGTCCTTAAGCATTTGGTCAAAGATGTTTCCTTAAACCCTGATCAGATTGCGGTTGGGCAGCCTCTGCTTTTTTGAGGTATCGTATTAGAAACAGGGGACGCACACTGGGCGCTTTACTCTATGAGGTTTAACCTACCCTCTCTTCAGTCACGATAGTCCTTGCCTCGTTCTCATCATTTATTGACGGAACCCTGTGTATTACTGTCGCTTGCATTTTCTCCACTCCACAGTTGGCAGTTGCCTTCAAATAACCCCTGAAGGTTTCCGCCTGGCTAGTGTACTTATAGACAGTTTCACTTGATACACAGTCTCTGTTTTTGATTTGTGGCCTCTTGACATGTTGCCATGTATTTGACTATGTAACAATAACATTTGTGTTTACAGGCCTTGTTATTTTCAAAAGGCAAGGAAGTTTGAAACATGTACATGTCTAGTGTTGCATTTTTTTTTCTTTTTTAAACTAAATTCTGTGTTTGTGAATAAATGTCAGTGCTCTTGGTTTACTTGCTAAAATTCTAGAAGTTAGTTTTCAGAACTGTTCCAGATACACAAGCCTTTAACTGGTGCATGTTCTCTGATATGTAGGACCTGTTGAAATTTAAGCAGTAAACTCTAGCTCCCATTATTTTGAAGAGTTTTTCCTCATTTCAGTTTTTTTTTCCCAAAAATCAGAGGACAATTTGTATTTATTTTGATTTGAAATACTGAGCAAGCTAGTTATTTTAAATCTTTCTTCCCCATTAGAGCATTTTGGAGAACCTGTGGTCAAATTCCCCCAAATTGTCTTCAAAATTGTTACTGCTACTTCCTGCCAACATGAGTCAAGGCATTTAAACAATCTATAACACTATAACAGAGCTCGGCAAATTATGGTCAGCCCGCCAAATCCAGCCCACTGCTTCGTTTTGTAAATAAAGTTTTATTGGGACACAGTCACATTCATTTACGTATTGTCTACGGCTACTTTGACACTACAATGGCAAGCTTGAGTAGTGGCAGCAGAAACCATATAGGCTACAAAAACTGAAATATTTACTATCTGACCATTTACAGAAACAGTTGCTGACTCCTGACCTTCACCATTAGCCTGGTATTTCTCAGATTCCCTGATGATATTTTCAGAGGGTATTTGTTAAACACACAGCTTCCTAGGCCTTTCTTCTGAAACCTGGACTTTCTTGGTCTGAGATGGGGTGCAGGAATTTGCATTTGCCCTACATACCCTGGAGTCTTGCTACTCAGAGGCTGCAGACCAGCAGCTCTGCTGTGACCTGGAAGCTTGTTAGAAACTCAGTCTCTGGCCCTGCCCCAGACCTGCATCAGGATCTGCATTGTAACAAGAGCCTCAGGAGTTTGGAATACATGTTCAAGTTTGAGAAGCAATGGAAGCTGTGTGTTTATCACTGAGGTTTTGACACTTGGAAAGAACAGGACTTTTCTCCAGACACTTGATTCACATCCCAGACAGGTTCTCATCAAAAGTCAGAGCTGTAGTTAAGGTGGTCTGGGGAGCAGCCCACCGGGGAGCCACCAGACAGGTTCAGTCCTCAAAACTAGTGACTTGCCATTCTTACGTGAGCCAACAGAGTAGAAATCATATGACTGAATGGACCAGACCCCATTTGCTTCCTTTCCTTAGGAGCTACCACGAGACCTTGACTTGAGACCCACTCCTTGGCTCTGTGATCACAGGCAAGAGACACAAATTTAAGGTTCTGTTTTGCTCTTGTCAAGGATGAAAGGACCTGACATGTGATGGTGGTGATGAGAATGCAGCTAACATTTATGTAACTCTTACTGTGTGCCAGACACAATGCTCAACAGACTTGACATAGGGCTTGATACTATACTGATTTTCCTATTTTTAATTTTTTTTATTTTTTATTTTTATTTTTTGATTTTCCTATTTAATCCTCATAGTAACCTTATGGGGTATTCTCCCCTTTGTACAGAGGGTGCAGCTGGGGCCCAGAATGATGTTATCGCTTGCACACGTCACATAGCTAGTTAGTGACCATGCAGGGACTAGACCTGAGATTTCCCTGACCCTCAGGGACTTGCAGTGACTGCCAGATTCTGGTGGCTCCCAGTGGGCTGCTCCCCAGACCACCTTCACTACAGCCCAGACTTTTGATGAGAATTGGACTACAGAGTGGGTAAAGCTCCGGATCAAGTCCAGATGGTAGCCTCCACTGGTTGTAGCTTGGGGCCAGACCTATCTTTTCAGCAGTAATTTAGAAGAAGCCCCCAGGAAAATCCCCATTGCCAGTTTCCTTTGCACCCACCTCATCTTTTTGCTGGCAGGGAAGTCAGGAGGTTAGAAACCAGTGACGCACAGTGGAGAATATAGAGGGCGTGCTGGGCATGTCTTGTCAGGTGTAGGGGACCGGAAAGAGGACCAGGTGTGGCTAACTGCAGAGGCCTAAGATACAGGTACTTATTTTTGCTCCAAAGCAGACTCTTGGCAGCATCACCGTCCCATGTCTATCTGTCGGGGAGGTAACCTACTTAGGGCAAAAGCTGTTCCTGCTGAGGTCAGACAGAAGCACCCTGGGGGCGAATCAGCATTTTGTACCCTAAACATGCTGCCTGGTGTTTGGCAGCCATCATGCTTTGAAGAACTGTGATGTGTCTGATTGCTTAAAACCAATCACTTTTGGGACTTAGAAGTGGGAGAAATGATTCTCTCAGGGCCATGTGGCATGGTGCCGTATCACCGCCTGTCATTCACACATGCAGGGAGGGCACCGGGAGAAAATCTTTAAAATATTGGCATGCCATAAGGGAAGGGTTTATGGGTTTTGTTTTTGTTTTTTTTTTTTGACTGTTCACTTTGTGGGGTGATTAAACAAAAAAACCTCAGCCATTATTCTCTAACAGCTGTTGTGCCTTACCTCAATAAAGTGCCTTTTACCATAACACAGCATCATTAGACTCTATAAATCTCTTTCTATTTATTGTGTTTCAATGATAAATGCTTTCCAATAAAATGACATCATGGGTCTGGAGAGTGATGTTCATTTTCTGAGTTACTCTTAAATTTGGTTGATTTGAATTTTTTTATTAGGATGTTGTATAATATGAATCTCAGCCACAGGCTATTCCGTGTCTAATGTGCCAGATTTCCCACCCAAAACCATCTTTGGACCCCCCATTTCTTTCACCTTGTAAGGTAGACATTCTTTTTTGATGCGCCGCTGCTGCTGATACAGGTTCTCTGCCAAATTCCTTTGTTGGCACCCAGGCATTTTGCAAGTATTTGCGCTTGAGTGGGAAGGCCTGTGTCCCCTCCTCCCAAATGTGTCTTAGCTTTCCTTAACATTTATTCCACACCAAGGGTGTGAGGGAAAGCATGTGGCAGGAGAAGAATGAGAACCAGCCTTTTGGAAACTCTGATGGTATTGTCCATGGTACTCGGTTTTACTCTTTTACCTATAAAAAGTTGTTGTTGAATTGCACACCTTCACCACTTAAATTAGACAGAAGATTTTCTTTGATGGATATTGAAACCAACCGAAAGTGCAAAGGGAAGTCAAGGGCCTTCCCTTTGAAAGGAAAAGTGGCTTGGAAAAGTCCTATTCTTATAATAAATGACAGCTGGGAGTCTTATGCTCTTAAGCCAATACTGGAGCCAGATGAAGGGGGGACCTATGCTGGAGACTTAAGCGGATGTCATGTTCCTTTTCAAGATTTGCAAAGATGCTTTTTTGCACAGTTATTCTGTTTTATTGCTGTGTTCGCACCAGTGTTACCCCGTAGCCTGGCTCCATAGGTCTTTCCGAGGGAGCTACCTCTCTGCCGACTGGCTCACTGGGGCAATGCAAATGAGTGCGTTAGATATGTACAGCATTCCTGAAGTTCTTTATTCCATACCCCTTTGTAATCAGTCAAGGCCTAAGTATATTATAAACTATATTCTCCTCATTAAAACAATAGTGGAAGCTCACAAAGGGAAATTGTTAATATGTGTTCCAGCTTGTCACTTCTGCCTGTGTGAATAAAGAAGATAACCGTTCCTTTGGGAAACTATTTTGGGAATTGAGCAACAGATACGCTAGCCAGAGAATTCTCTTAACTGTAATTTTCCTTTTTGTGTGTACTCTAAAATAACATCCTGTTGGGCTCCTCAGTGCCACTGCACAGACAGAGCACAATTGCCACAGCCCAGGTGGTGTTAATATGGGACAATCCCCCCGGGCACATGTCGCCAAGAGTTGTACAGCTTGTTCAGTGTCTTCATCCATATGGCAATCTGTCCCATTCACAGGAAGGCATCGGGGCTGCGCCGGGCGGGTACTGCGGTCAATGTAGTGTGAAGAGCAGGCCTCCACTCAGGCAGCCTCTGTTGTGCAGTTTGTTTTATTGTAGATCTGAGTTATGACGCACACACACTCACATGTACTCTCTCAACCAAGAAGAGATGCGAAAATAGCCTTGCTGGCTTCCTTTCCTCCCCCTTTATTTTTTGAATCACGTGGTTAACTCAGCAGGTACAATTCTAGTGCATGAAACACACTTGGTTCATAGAAAGTCAGTTAAAAACACACATCCACATGGACTTTTCTGGCTGGGTGGTTGTGTGTTAACATAAGGACTCCATGCTTGTACTAGGATTCTTCTAGAAATTAGTGGGTTTTGTTGTTCTTGCTCTCTCTTCCCCACCTCTTTTTTTGTTTTTTGTTTGTTTGTTTGTTTAGCATTTTCCATTGTGAAAACTATTTTGGTTGTCCAGTTTGGATTGTTGGTCTAATATTTGTGGTTTCTAAGTCTTAAAATGAAAGAAGAGAAAGAAAAAAGAAAATCATTATCCGCCTCAGAAATCTGAGAGTAAAACATTGGCTGGAGGTGTGAGAAGTGCAAAGAATCAGGAAAACAGAGATTTCCCAGTGCACAGGGTGAAAAATAGGGACTTTTTAAAAAGACACTTTGGAAAATTCACCAGGAGGCAAAAAGCCTTCTCCATTTATATACCCAAGCCTTGTTCTGCTTTTGTGTAACTATTTGTGTTCTTGTTTGGTAAACAAACAGACCCCATAGCAACTGTAGCTGATGATATTTATACTACCTGTAAGACTTCCCTAAACAAATAGACAGACTTTTATGACCTTCAAATTTCATTCCTTTTATAGTCTTCAAGGAAATCAGTCTAATGGCAAGCCGATCTCTCTCTTTCTCTCCATTGCTTTTTTTACAGTACTTTGAGATATGTCTTTGAAGGAGCTTTTGTGTATTGTGTATTTTACATCTTGGCTGTGAATGTTGAGTGTTTGAAGATGTACTGTGGCAGAAAGAAAGAGGAAACCTGAAGTGTTTGTGCAAATGATGTGATATTTGCTTTCAAAGGAGTCATTTTAGTAATCAGTGGAATTCCGGGTCATACATCCAAAAAGCGAACACTCCACCGAAATCATGACCATAGACCTGAGAATCAGGCAGATATCTATGTCTGTGACTCTACTTTCATGTCTGAAATATTGATAGAAACATTGTGGTACATATGAGCCCCTATATTCAACTTACATTTTTCCATATGAGTCAGATTTATGACAAGAACAAGATGTCTCGTGTTAAAGATCAGTGTGAGAGAAAAATGGCAGTTTACTTTAATTAGAAAAAAATTGACACCAAGAGCTGGAATAATCCAGTGGCGTTTGAATAAATTAGAGGACTGTACAGACAGAAATAAAAAGAAACTCAACAAGGATAAATGGGAAGTTGTCCAAAGTGCAAGAAAAAATGTGTTCCTCAGTGGGACAGAAGTCACAGGACACTTCCAAGGTATATCCATTCAACCAAACTTACCAAGCTCAAACCACAGGCCAGGTGTGGTCCTAGTGTGGGAATGTAGCTGTGAGCTCCACAGCCTGTCCTCAGGGAGCTGACACTGCAGTAGAAGGGAAATAGAACAAACAAATCATTTACACAAGAACAGTTAAGTTCTGGAAACAGAAAAAGTAGGAAAGGGAGTAAGTATTATTTGTGGGGCTGAGGTTACTGTTGGGGTAAGTTGGTCTGGCAAAGCCTGTAGGTGGCCCTGGAACAAACGTGAATAAGAAAGGGAAGACCCCCTCCAATCTAAGGGCACATCAGAAGCAAAGGCCCTGAGGCAGAGGCAGGCATAGAAGATATTTGGCTGCGTTATGGACCATACCGGTTTCATGTCAGGCCACTGTGTTGTTTGGTGGTATTTAGCCTCCTATCAGAACCCAACATGATTATCACAAAGTAGGTGTTTAATAAAATCTACTGAATTAAAGGTAGAGAAGGGTTTAACCTAGTTAACCCAGTTTAACCTCAAAGACTGGACTGAAGAATGCAGGCTGCTCTACTTAAGTTACTTGAGCTTGGTGTGCCTCAGTTTCCCACCCCTGAATCGGGTATGCTACCAGCCCTTACCTCGTCTTAGATCAAATTGTGAGGATTAAATGAGTTAATATATGTTTTAGTTGCTGAGCACATAGTAGGTCCTCAATAAATATTAACTTATTGTTAATTATTATTAAAGCTATTTATTCATTCATACCACATGTATTGAGCATGTATTATATAATAACTCTGTAGATTCTGGGAATTAAAAGATGACCACAATGTAGTTCTTCCCCTTCAGGAACTCACAGCTAATCAGAAAAACAAACATAGAAACAGACACTTGAAAGTCAGTGTATTATTAATAACTATGGTGATAGAAGTATATACAAAACGTAACACAGGGCATGACTTGTTAAAAATGGGCCAAGCGTGGTGGCTGATGCCTACAATCCCAGCACTTTGGGAGGCCGAGGCGGGTGGATCACTTGAGGCCAGGAGTTTGAGACCAGCCTGGGCAATATAGTGAGACCCTGTCTCTACAAAAAATATAAAAATTAGCTGAGCATGATGGTGCATGCCTATAATCCCAGCTACTCAGGAGACTGAGGCACAAGAATCACTTGAACCCGGGAGGTAGAGATTGCAGTGAGCCGAGATCACACCACTGCACTCCAGCCTGGGTGACAGAGCAAGACTCTGTCTCAAAAAAATTAAAAACGAGCACTAGTGGAACATCATAGTGTGTGTATGTTCCCCCTATATCTGCCTCACATGAGATTTTCTAACACAATGAATGCTGTAAGAGAAAGGTTTTAACTCTCTTGTCCATTGCCACATCCCCGTCACCCAGCACAAGCCAGCCTGGCATATAGTAGGCACTAAATTTCATTGCAGAGACTACATGAAATGTTCAGAAGAAAGTGAACTAATGAGATGTCAAAGGTCAAGAACCCATTAAGAGTACTTCTATACTTGCCACTCTTTGGCCACAGGTGCTGTAAGACAGGGGTCCCCAAACCCCAGTTCACAGACTGGTACTGGTCTATGGTCTGTTAGGAATTAGGGCACACGGCAGGAGGTGAGGCACGTGAGTGAGTGAAGTTCCATCTGTATTTACAGCCGCTCCCCGTCGCTCACATTACCACCTGAGCTTCGCCTCCTATCAGATCAGCGAGGCATTAGATTCTCACAGGAGCGTGAATCCTATTGTGAACTGCACATGCAAGGAATCTAGGTTGTGTGCTCCTTATGAGAATCTAATGCCTGATGATCTGTCACTGTCTCCCATTACCCCAACATGGGACTGTCTATATTTGTAGGAAAATAAGCTCAGGGCTCCCAACTGATTCTACATTATGGTGAGTTGTAAAATTATTTCATTATATGTTACAATGTAATAATAATAGAAATAAATGCACGATAAATATTATGTGCTTGAATCATCCCGAAACTATTCCCTGCCCCCCAGTTCCTGGAAAAATTGTCTTCCATGTAACCAGTCCCTGGTGCCAAAAAGGTTGGCGAGCACTGCTGTAAGAGAACCTGGTTAGCTGTTGTCGATACCTGTAGCTGCTCCAAACCATGAGAAAACTTAAGTTTCTGCTACAAGTACATCTCAATCTTTAGCTTGCCTCAGAATCCCCCTGGGGGAATGGCTAAAATACAGGCTACTGGGCTCCACCCTTAGTGTTTCTGATTCAGTAAATTGGGGTGGGGCCCCCACATTTGCATCTTTTACAAGTTCCAGACCCATACTCTGAGAACCACTGCCCTACAACGTCCCCACCTGGTATCCTTATGGTGTGGCATTCTGCTGAAGTTCAAAGTGACGGATAAGTGATCTGGATTACCATTACTTAGGAAAATACAGGTTTCAGTGCCAAGACTCAACATTTCAGAGAGAAAAATTCTCAAGACTGTGGCCCAATGTAAGCTATTTTATGGAGCAAAAATTAAAAAAAAAACAATTTCAATTTTGGCCTTAATTTCATTCGTAAGGGCTCTGGTTTTGTCTTCCTAGATTTTTTTGTGTGTGCTTCGGTTCTCTGCTCTCACTCTATTCCTTTCATCACCTGAGCTCCTACTGATACGTTAAGGCCCAGATCAAATGTTACAGTACTTTATGTTCCAGCCATCTGTTCAGTTATCACTGTCTCCCCAACTAGAGAATTGGGTAGAACTCTTTCCGAGGATGAGAACTTACTTATAGTTGCAGTCAATGCCAGTGACCACCAAACTTGATTTTTTACCCATCAGTATAAAAGTGTTGAATATGTACCCCTACTAAGTATGTTTATTAATTATATACATGTTTCTAATATATATTACTTATGTTATAAAAATTGGTGGCTAAGAGGGTGAGAAATGTATATATACATTTTCAAGTTCTAATATTAATATGTGTATACTGAAATCTTAATATTATGACTCATATATGTAATATCAAATCTTAAATATATGATGTAGGTCATATGCATCCCAGTTTTGGAGACTGATCTAAGAACCTAACATGATTATCACAAAATAGGTGTTTAATAAAATCTGCTGAATTAAATATAGAGAAGAATTTAACCCAGTGAATGTTAATGAGGCATCTTGTGCTATAGAGAAATAAATGTAATTACATAAAGTAGGGAGTAATTCTAAGGAAATACATAAGCAAGTGCCTGATAGTTTTGAGCCATTTTGTATCTTTGGCTAACTTGTCCCTTCATCTCCTGCTTTCTGGTCTGGCCCTTGTGTATGGTTCTGCTTTTGAAGTATGATGTAACTCTTAGAAATCTTTTGCTGACTTCCATAGAATACTGGGGAGGGGAAGAAAATAAGAATTAATATTGGAACTTTGTTTACGGTCGTTGGTTTTTTTGGGTGTCATTGGTTCCTCTAACATATGGACAAGGTTCCACATAGACCTTGTGACTCACCAGTGCAAACACACTTGCATTGACATAATGAGAATGCCTGCCTAATGGTGTTAATAACTTTTGGATTAGTGATCCCTATGTCTGTATTGACACAGTTGCTCACACCACTTTTTGGAAAGCATTCTGTTTTCTTAACGAGATCCCAGTGTTAATACTGCCAGTGGTAAACTTTTAGTTACAAACGCAGAATAGCCCTTACTGGTGTCAGAAACAAAAGATGGACCTCTGCCTCTTCTTGTTCTTTTCCTTTATTTATTCCTTCACTCATCACCTTGCAAATACAGGCATTTTGTGCTTGTCATCACCTGCTCTGTTTGCGATTGCATTGTGATCCAAGCACACCAACCAGCCTCCGGTACTACAGCTCTGATTCTCTGCTCCATTCTCCTGCTATGCCACATAAATACTCCTGGCATCTGGGAATCAAGATGGCACATTTTGCCCAGTGTGGCTGGAAAGGGGGGGGGAGATAGGGGAGATTGGTGACATGGTTAGTGATGAAAATAACTGCCAGACTTACTACCTTTCGTGGCACCTAGCCTCAGGTTCTTACCATTGGTAAAGCAGCCAGTTGCTGGTCACATAGATAGCTTACAAATGAGATGCCCTTAAATCTGGAGGTAGAAACTCTAGTCCTAAAAGCATCAGACACACTACACTGTGCTGTTGGGGCCTTTGTGGGTCTTTGACCCCTAAGTCCAGAACGACCGTGAGGCTCTGCCATCCCCTGTGAAAATTCAAATTAAAGTACGTCTTCAGAGACTTGCTACTTTGTCAGTGTCAACCTGCGAAGTTAACCCAGCTACAGACTGGATCCTCAAGGACTACTTTATGAGCTTTTGCTTTTCCAAACTTGAGTCGTTTGAATATGCGCCCCATTGTTGTGAGGTTTGCCCTGTCTGCTTATGTGATTATTTGTATTATTTTCTTTAAATCAAGTCATTTCTTAAATAAAATGAGCCTCATTCTAAGAAATGATATCTGTGAAATCAGAAGTTGGAGACACTAGATATATTTTAGTCCATTACAAATTAAGATACATCTGCAAATCTTCAAAGTATGCTTTCTTGCTCCATTTGACATTGTGTGGACCCCATTGAGTGTGTGCATATTATGAGTTGGTATGTTTTCATAGGTTTTTCTCATTTTTCAGAGGGAAGGGACCTTGACTGAATATGGTACTGTGCCAAGTGCATGGAAACCCTGCCTTCCTAGTATACCCTAATTTCTTAGAAAAATTCAAGACTGTCACTTAACCTTCCTAAAAAGTTGATTTGTGACTCTGCTTTTCCTCACATACATCCTTAGGGATATGAACCAGGCTTAGAAGATACTTAAAGCAGACCTAGAGTTTGGGGACTGTGAAGTTTTTAAACTCATTGATTCAGTAGTTTACTCTGGGATAATCTTGATCAGTGTAGTATCTGGTAAACATTAATCACTGACCATATCACCCAACAGATCTGTGCTGATGTAAAATTGGTGTTTGTTAAACAGAAACAGAAAGTGACCTTTTCCCTGTGCTAACTTCCTTCAGCCTTACCTGTTTTGTTACTTTTAAAAAACAAAAAAGAAATACAGCCTTGCATTAATTTTTAAATAATTTTGAGCCAGCAAGCATTTCTGTGAGTTTGCAACTATTACTTGGGGAGGTTGCCCAGTGCCACCCCCTTACATATTTATCTATGTCCATCCATCTTGTTATAAAGAGGGCATCCTTGTGACTATTTCTTTAAGCATAGACATTTTTAGGTCAGATACAGATCAGGGAACACCCAAGATCCTTGGTACTCATGTTATGGTCCATGGCCCAGCAGCTCTGGGGGCTTACTCCACATGCATAGTCGTGCGCCACCCCACCACCCAGAACCACTGAATCGGATTTATATCTGTAATAAAGTTTGAGAAGCACTACTCTAGGAATAGCAATGGGAAAGGAAGGTTGTATGCCCTTTTCCCCAGACACAGTTTTTATAGTCCCTTAGGGCCCAGTCAACATTCTTTGAGTCATTCTCCTGCCATTCTCCATTTTTGGCTTGTCTGCATATACTTATTACTATTATCTACTTCATATTTTTCATAAATCGTCTCGTTTAAATAGGTTGTGTAAAAAGTAACTACTGAGAAATCATGTTTCTGATGTACTCGTAAAAACTTTATCCAACGCAGATGAATATAAGTCCAGAACTATGGAAGTGAGGGTATACCATGCAAACCCACCCAGCACACCACTGGCCATGAGCCATGCCCTGAGGACCACTATAGAAAAATAACTCTCTTATTTCTCCCAGCATAATTTGCAAATCAAGAAAGAAGGGGGGAACAAAAACTAAGTCTGGACATAAATGGTTAATAGCTTGTATTTCAGATGTAAAGTTAGTTAAGGTAGTCCTCACCTCTCAGAGCACAATATTGAGAGCAGATAATAACAATAATCTCCATCATTGTTTAAAATCACAAATCTGGCACTTAGTAGACTAATTCACAGTCACTCCAATTGCAAGTTTTACTCATGAATATCGTATCACATGGGAATGTGAAATCCTCTAATTAAACATGATTTGAAAAGCAGCAGAAAATTGAGATGATGAGCGTTCTGGGGAAGGAGAGTCAAGGATTCCCTGCGTGAGAGAGAGAGAGAGAAGCATGTGTGTTTGTTACAGTTTGTAGAGAACTCCATCCTTATTCACTCTAGGGTAGGCCCTTTAATAGGCTTTAATAAAACACCCTTCTCTTTGTGGGAGGATTACAGGACCCATTGTCAACTTACTTTTGGAAAACTGATTAATAAACATGTAGGGTGGTGTTTTTCTGCAGTGAGTGAGAAGTGAAAATTAAGGCAGTGTGCTAGAAATGCAGTGTCTAAGTTGTCTCCCAACTCTTCGGTGTGAAATAAGAAGCCCATCTGCTTCTCAAAGTGTTTTCAGTGACAGTTGAAGGAGAAAGGTCATTTTTACAAAGCTGCCAGGGAAACGCATGCGGCGCTTGCATCGTCGTTTCTCCTGTTCCCACGTCTCATCTGCTCGTCTTTGGGCAGGTGTAAGACCTTTTCCCCCGATGCTACAGTATGGAACGTAAAGAAACTTTACCTGTCGTTCTGTTTTCTGCAAGAGATTGTGATTTCTTTTCCAGCTGATTTCCAGCTGATTTCGAGGGGATATATAACAGTATGAAAAACGCCAGAAGAATAAACTGTAAAGTGGAAAATGGTGCTAAGTATTTAAGGAATCATCTCTTTGAGATTGTGAATCTACCTTGCTCTTCTTAGAAAAGGTCGTTGCGATCAAGTTTCAAGGCCAGCTCGTCTAGTTTGGTATCATTTTGTGTGACTGAGCATGTTTCATTCGAGTTAATGATCAAATATTTCACAAATATTTGATAGCAATTAGTTTTTGTAAATTTAGTAATTTCAAATCAGAAGTCTGATTATATTTTCAGATAGGACCTCATCACTAGAATATTCTCAGATCAAATTCGTATTCCCATCTTCAAACCTAAGAAGTACGTGATATGGTTCGGTACAATCTCATTGAAAGTAAGCTATGATAACAGAGTCACAGGCAGGGAAATGTGATAAGAACTAAAAAGTGAAGAGAGAAAAGGGAAAGTAGGATCATTTTGTATAAGCTGTCATTGAAGAATCAGCAAATAAATCTGAAAGCTTTAAAATAGTAGTGGCTTCCATCGATGCCTGCCATTGTAGCGTAAGTGTAGCTTAAGACACTCTTTATTAGTAGATAGGGCTAAAATTGTGTATGAAGAGAACAGCTTTCTAGAAACCCAAGGTGTCTGATTTAATGTAATGTTTTGGCTGGGAATAAGCAGTCTCTTACCGTGCAGACAAAAATCACAGGCTGGGATGGACCTGAAAAAGGAGGATTCTGTGGCTTACAGTGTTGTTAGGTTGACATAAAGTTGTGCACATGGACATGAGACCAAATAATTTGGAAGGATAACAGACAAAGAGAGACATGGAAGTCTTTTGTCAACAAAGCAGCCTTACTGATGAGTATGCTCGGTGCCTGTCTCAGGGTCGGAGTTCATAAATGTTGGCTGGACGGATGAAAGTCCTAAATGGTTGGAATGAAGAAGGTGGCCAGTGGGGGAAGGGAGGGAGGCAGAACAGCTTTTAAGTCAAAGGAGGTGGGAAAGGGGATGCATAGTGCTTTTTGGTTTGTGTATTTGCTGTGGGTCAGGGATGAGTGAGAGGGGAATAGCAACCAGCCCCCTGCTCCACAGCCATGATGAAGACACCGATACTCCTTCCTGAGGGGCTTCATTCATTCCTTTAATGGATTTCCATTCAGCACCTACTCCTTATTCATCTTGTCAATACCAGGATGTGCCATTGGTGCCTGTTCCCTATGCCATCTGCATATCCTTGGTGGAAGTTTGGTGGAGGTTTTACCACTGGGAGGAGCTCTTGTGTGATTCTCTTCAGTTTTCAAATGAGGGAATTGGAGGGCAGAGCAGTGAAAGGACTCGCAGGAGTCCTGGTTACAAGCAGAGCTATCATGACAAATGAGGCCTCCCAACACTGTGCTCCCAACCATTCCTATAGGGAAATAGTGCTGGCCCTCAGTAAAAGGAACAGTTACACTCCATTTACATGTTAAGCAGAGAAAGCCACATAGCACATTCTGCAAAGGTTTTTCAGTACACAAAGGATCAACAGGATCTGGGAAACAAAGTTGCCCTTAGGCACTTATTCTTCAAAAAGTTCAGCTGCTATGGTTTTATTTTTATTAAAAACCTATCTCTCCCCCTACCCGTCAAACCTCAAAAGTTATTTTATAGCTTAATGTAATTTCAAAAGTTGTTATATAATTTTAACTATAAATTCTTTTGAAAACATGAGCAGTATGTTGGGGAAAAAGAAATTTAAGAAAAGTGAAATTTTAAAAATGCCAACGCTTACATTTACGTTCATTTCGACAAAAGTAATGGTTTGATACTTTTATCAAACCATTCATTGGGGATAGAGTAGTGTTTTTATCAAATGGTGCTGGGACAACATTAAAAAAAATGAACTTGGACCCCTGACTTATATCATATGCAAAAATTAACTTAAAACAGACCATAGGCTTAAATGTGAAAGCTAAAGCTATGAAGTTCTTTAAAGCAAAGCTAGAAGTAACTCTTTGTTACCTTGCGTTTAGGCAATGGTTTCTGAGATGTAACACCAAAAACAGAAGGAGCCAAAGAAAAAATATATAAATTGGACCTCATCTGAATTCAAAATGTTTGTGCTTTAAAGCACACCATAAAGAAAGTAAAAAGATAACCCACAAAACAGGAGTAAATATTTGCAAAAAACAGCCCAATTAAAAAATAGGCAAAGGCTCGTAATAGACATTTTGCTATAGAAGATACACACATAGCAGTAAGCACATGAAAATATGTGCAGCCTCATTAATCATTAGGGAAATTCAATCAAAAGCACAATAAGGTACCATTTCCTAGCTGTGAGGATGGCTGGAATAAAGATACATAACAAGTATTGGCAAGGACGTGGAGAAATTAGAACCCTCACACAGTGCTGGTGAGAATATAAAGTGCTTTGGAAAGCGGTCTCAAAGTTCCTCCAAATGTCAACCGTAGAGTTACCATAGGACCCAGCAATTCAACTTCTAGGTAGATATCCCCTAAAATTGAAAACAGATACTTAGAGTACATGTACATACACCTTCATACCAGCACTACTCGCAATAGCCAAAATGTGGAAATAGCCCAAATGTTCATCAACAGATGAATGGATAAATGTGCTATGTATGTACAATGGAATACTATTCAGCTTCAAAAAGGAATAAAGTACTAGTAAATGCTACAGTGTAAACGAATGAAACTCCAAGGATTATGGGAAGTGAAAGAAGCCAGGCATAAAAGAACATATACTGTATGATTCCCTTGATGTGAAATGTCCAAAATAGACACACCTCTAGAGACAGAAAGATTAGGGATTGGCAAGGGCTGGGAGTTGGGAGGAAATGGGGAATGACTGCTAATGGGTACAGGATTTCTTTTGAGGGATGATAAAAATGTTCCAAAATTAGTTGGTGATGATGGTTACACAACTCCGTGAATATTGAATTATGCACTTTAAATGAGTGAATGTATGATATGTAAACTATAACTCAGTAAAACTTGAAAAATGTATTTCCACAATTTTGAGTGAGTGGAGAACAACCAACATAGTCTTCTGTAATTTAATTTATCAAATAACATGCCAGTGAAATAAAATACAGTTTATAATTTAGGCAGGATTTCCTTTTTTGGTGTTTGTGGGGAGGCATAAACCGTAATGGGCACAGATGTATGTAGCCTTTTGCTGCAGATGAATCGGAAATTTGGAGAGGAGGAAAACAGGCAAATTTGGAAAGAGGCAGATTTGGAAAAGGGAAGAAAAATTAAGGGGATACTTAAAAGACAGATGAGAAGTTGGGTCAGTGCACAGGAAAAGCTCGGAATCTGCCTTCAGGTGAAGGGAAAACTGGCATTTCAGTTGGCAGGAAATGGCTTGGCAGATAGCAAGGTCACTCTTTGCTTCATCTCCTTCAGAAATTCTTCCCTCTTAGTTACCACAGGGGAAATTAGCTTACAGGACTAACAGTGTAAGGATCACTAAAGACTGCAGACAGCAGAGGTGAGAAGTTGTCCTTATTTAGCAGGTGGATTTAGTCATTCCAGTTTGAAGCTTTGGTTAAGTAGTGACCTTGGGAATGTAACCATGAAATGTCATAAGGAACCATAACCATTATATAAAATTGTCTCAAAAACTAAGGGCAGTGTTGAAGTGAAGACCTTGGGTGGTGTACTTTGATGCAGAAAAAAATAAATAGAACAAAATATCCTACTTAACTGTCATTGAAAATGACACCCTTATATCCTACTGAATATATACTGGATTTGATATCATTTAATGTCAGAAATTATTACATATTTATATGTAATTATACTTTTCATGCAAGTTGGTTCTTTCTAATCTGAAATGCTATCACTATTTTTGTGTTAAAATTATATTTAATTTTTACATATCAAGGATTATCAAGAGAAATTTAAATTAACTGGCTTTTCTCAAATGCATACTATCTGTGTTTTATATATTCAGAATAAAATTAAATAATAGAAAGTGTCATAACGATAGTTTCTCATGTAGCTTTGCATAATTCTGGTCTTTACCTACAAGACATTTTTAAAAAGGCAAACACCAGTTGAATGTATAGCCACACAGAAATGAAATAGAACAATATATTTACTGTCTGTTCATTCATAAATCCACCTAACATTTATCAAGCCTATGGTTTTTTGTTTTGTTTTGTTTTGTTTTGTTTTTTTGGGGGGGGACCGTGTCTCGCTCTGTCATCTGTCGCCCAGGCTGGAGTGCAGTGGTGCAATCGGGCTCACTGCAACCTCTGCCTCCCAGGTTCAAGCGATTCTCCTGCCTCAGACTCCTGAGTAGCTGGGATTACAGGTGCCCACCACCACACCTGACTAATTTTTGTATTTTTTAGTAGAGACAGGGTTTCACCATGTTGGCCAGGCAGGTCTCAAACTCCTCACCTTAAATGATCCACACACTGCGGCCTCCCAAAGTGCTGGAATTAAAGGCGTGAGCCACCGCCCCCGAACTCAAACCCATGTTCTGTTGGAGGTACTGAGTATATGGAGCTGAAAAAGTGATCCCTGCCCCTAGGAATATTCAACCTGGGAGTTTGTGGTAAAATACATCTTATTAAACAATTGACCCTAAAGTTTTAGAAGTCTAATTTTGACAAACATGTTTAAATCTTTTAAAAAGAAAATATATCTGTTTTCATCACTGACCCTGACAGCTTTTCAGAAATGATACTTTACACATTGGTGAGTTTACCCTTGAATAATTTATCTAAATGATTAGGCTCACTGCTTTATTTTACCATCAGATGCCCAAATCATCCTTTTCCCACCATGTTTCATCCTGTAAATGTAGCTCTAAATTAATTCAAGATAAAAACATTATTTTCCTCATTTTTATTTCCCTTCTTGTCTTTTTTGGCACGACCCAAAAGGCAGTAAGAATATAAATGCTTGTTCCACTTTTTTGAGAAAACAGAAAAGCTCCCATTCAGAGGTGCAGCTGGTGTTGTCCAATGATGCTTCATACAGAACGACTGCAAAGCTAGAAGCGAGACCCAGCCACACATGCAGCGGGTGTGTGGTATTCATTGTGCCACTGTTAGAGCACACAGCAGACTGGAAATCAAGTCCTGCATAGCACTTGATTCTTTTTCTACTACATACATATATGCAAACACACATATGTGTGCAAAAAAATTAACAATTGCACAGCAACAGTTCCTACAATGTGCAAAATTAAAACTTCAAAAGATATAAGAAGTATGGTGAAAACTGAGTTTCCCTGCTACTCCTGACTCCCTGTACCCCTCCCCAGAGGCAACAGTTGTTCCAGTTTCTTAGGTATCTTTCCAAAAAGATGCTATCGAGGCACCTCTGCCAGCTTGTTCTCTCTCCTTCCAAAGCCAAACACTTTATTTCAGACAATTGTGTATTTAAAAGTATCCAGTTATATATTAAATATGAAAAGCAAATGACAACAGTGTGTACAGGATGTTTCCATTTTTTAAAATAATAATGTGTTAGAAAAGCAATATAAACCCGAATGGTAAATGATGGCTAGGTTGGGGTGTGGGGGTGCACTTCCTTCGGGAACCACTGCAGTTTAATATTGTGAACTTGTGAAAACAAGAGCATGTAATCTTTTCATAATAAAGAAATTTTTTTAACTAAGAGACAAATTCACAAGCGGTCTTCTGAATGTGTAATTGTACCCGTGTGTGACGAGTATGAGTTTCTTTAGACTTCAGGTATAACTGATTGCCTTCTAAGGCCCTAGTGAGTCGTTATCTGTCCTTTGAAGTATAGTGATAACAAGTTGAACTAAAAGTAAATTCTTAGATGTGAATAGTTTTATTCAGATCTTGGATCCTTCACAAGTCAGTTAACTACAAACAGGAAGGGGAACAGCAAACATCGTGTTAAATTCTACACATTTCGAGTCCAAAACCCTGCTAGTGAATGCATATTATTATTTTCTCTCATATTATTATTTTCAGAACACTCCCAGCTTAACCCAGGAAGCACAGCCATTTAACCATTTACAGTTCTTAACTAGTAATATTAATTTTTCATCCTAACTAGTTCAGGTTCCTGGTTTCCAAATTGAAAAAATCACACAAAATATGTATACTGGCTAAGAATGTGCTCGGCATGTAGCATTTTTCAAGAGCAACTTGATAGAATATTCACAGTGTTAAATTTTGGTACTCATTAATTGAGTGATTCTGTTTCTCTGAATGTATCTTCTGGTAGCAGTCAGTTGTGATAATATTGGCATGTTTAAGCTGGTAAATTTTATTTCTAACATTATCTACAAATATAACAAACATGAAGAGAAACTCAATGTCCAAAATAGAGGAATGGTTAAATTTTGGCATATAACTAGAGTTAAGTTGATACGTGATGGACTATTACCCATCAGTAAATAAGGTTCTTGAAGATGAGTTGAGAACATGAGAAAGTATTTACAAAATTATGTTAAATATAAAAGAATGATATAAATATTCGTGCCTTATCAAGTGTGTATGTATTTGAAGGTAGGTTTTTTTTTTCTTTTCAGGATTTTCAAGTTTTCTACAACAACAATATATTACTCTTTTAAAGTTATAAGAATAGTTAAATCTTAATAAAATTGCTAAAGAAAATAATTATTAAAGTTGGAATATTTTTCTTTTCTTTTTAAGCTGTGGATTAAAAGTTTTCTTTTTAAATTATTTTCTTCCCTCTTAGAATATCTGAGAATTCTACTACTGTTGAAGTATTCTTTCATTTGTAATACTGTTAGTAAATTTTTAAAATTCTATTTTTGCATTTCTATTTTATTCATTCACAGATCTGAAGATGAACACAAATAGGTAGTAATTCTTTCCTTGAGTCCAATGCAGTTTTACCCTGTTAACTGCTTAGAGAATATCCTTTTATTGTTTGGCTTCATAAATCTCACTATAGCTACTTGAGTTCCCTTGTTGTATTTCTTTCTTGTATGAGGGGCACCTTTCTGTATTTTTACAAGTTGTTTTTCTACCTTTTTTTCTTTTTCTTTTCCTTTTTTTTTATTCTAAGACCTATTTTCTGTGGTAGGGCAAAATAGCTTGTTATTATCTTTAAATTATATTAGATTTCCAGCAAAATTATTCAAAAGTCATAGGGAGACGTAATGATCTTTGATCAGGTGTAGTTCTGTGTGTCTACTTTTTATGCTCCTTGGTTTGTGTTCATAATACACTTACTGTGGGTTGTGTTATAAGTCAGGGACAAGTGGCATTTGTGTACATATGCTCTATGAATGTAAATTGATAAAATACATGAATATACATCCTGATGGCAATATGAAATGAAATACAGGCCTCTTGTGTGTAAGCATGTGTGTGTGTGTGTGTGTGTTCTTGTAATCATCATTCATTGTGCTTGAAGTTCAAAGTCAGGCAGAGACAGTCGAGTAAGTTGCAAAATAGCCCTTCCCGGGAAGGGAATGCACTTGAGTACGAAACAGAACTCTCAATGTTAGTTTTACATTTCTATCTGATGGAATTTAAGGTTATGGAAACAACTGTAAAAATAATTTGTCTGAAAGAAGTCTGGATGCAGAAATATAATAGAGAAAAATATTTGAGAATATGGTTCATTGGTGAGTGCAACAGATACTCTTCCCCGAGCACCACATGGTGTGGATCAAAGCATCCCATGACTTGGATCCATGTGGCCAAATCATTACGTATTGATTGGAACCCCACTGGAGGATTAACCCCTTCGTGTTCATGCCAAATTTTCTCTCACTCTTGGTGTTAGGAATTTTAGGAATATAATCTTCTTGCCATTATTAGCTTTTTTAAAAAAAAACACGAATCATCTGCTTGGACACATTTGTCTTCCTAAATTATTTTGGTATTATTCTAAATTATTTAATTGTACTCCTCTTTGCTGGATAAAATTAACTTGGGAAAAAATATGTGATTATAATGGATAATATTCCTTGTAGATGTAGCAAGAAAATCTCAAAATCAAGTACAGATTTTATAATTTTCATTATGTAGATTAAATAAGTTCTAGCTTTTTAAAGACTCCTTCGCAGTCTGAGTAAAGAGCTTTGCATCTAACAAAAGCCTGTCAAACACTTTTTCATACATAGATGTACATTTCTAACATTTGACTAAATACATTTAGGTACAATTTAACTCTTGCTTTTAGGCAACAATGCAGAATTAATTAGTCAATTACATGGGATGGGGGAAATCACAGATTTGTCTTGTCCACATTTGGCCATGTGGGCTCCTCCTGCCTTTTTTATCCTCGTCTGGTGGAATGGTTCTTGGCAGCAAATTCATTCTCTGGTCTTCTGTGTGTTTTCTTTCAGTTTGTCCCATGAGGAGCACCCCCATAGCCATCCTCTCTATGGACATGGTGTATGCAAGTGGCCAGGCTGTGAAGCAGTGTGCGAAGATTTCCAATCATTTCTAAAGTAAGAATGATTTTATTTTGTTTTCTTCTTTTACATAGCCAACACCTCCCACCGTTCATGCTTTGCTCATAAAATGCCTTTTTGATGGAGAGTTTCACCTCACCCCTTTGAGAGTGGACTCTAAATCACAAGGTCTAGTGCACTGTCATAGGAATAGTTACAAAATCTATTGAGGGTTGTACTACAATGGGAAAAAGGCTTACATTCAAAGGCGTAAGTCTTAGTAAGAGCCCATATTTACCCATTTTTCAGAGTGACAAGGATTAAAAAAAATGATTCCAGTATTAAACTTGCAGTTTTTTAGCGTTTACTTTTATTCATGTCCTTACATATCAAATCAATGACATATACACTATATTTTTGTTGTTGTTGTTGTTGGAGGTGTCATCTTTTTTTTTTTTTTAATTACACTTTAAGTTCTAGGGTACGTGTGCACAACATGCAGGTTTGTTACATATGTATACATGTGCCATGTTGGTGTGCTGCACCCATTCCTCATTTACATTAGGTGTATCTCCTAATGCTGTCCCCTCCCCTCTCCCCCCACCCCACGACAGGCCCCGATGTGTGATGTTCCCCACCCTGTGTCCAAGTGTTCTCATCGTTCAATTCCCACCTATGTGTGAGAACATGCGGTGTTTGGTTTTCTGTCCTTGCGATAGTTTGCTCAGAATTATGGTTTCCAGCGTCATCTGTGTCCCTACAGAGGACATGAACTCATCCTTTTTTATGGCTGCATAGTATTCCATGGTGTATATGTGCCACATTTTCGTAATCCAGTCTATCATTGATGGACATTTGGGTTGGTTCCAAGTATTACTATTGTGAATAGTGCCGCAATAAACATACATGTGCATGTGTCTTTATAGCAGCATGAATTATAAACCTTTGGGTATATACCCAGTAATGGGATGGCTGGGTCAAATGGTATTTCTAGTTTTAGATCCTTGAGGAATCGCCACACTTTCTTCCACAATGGTTGTACTAGTTTACACTCCCACCAGCACTGTAAAAGTGTTCCTATTTCTCCACATCCTCTCCAGCACCTGTTGTTTCCCGACTTTTTAATGATCGCCATTCTAACTGGTGTGAGATGCTATCTCATTGCGGTTTTGATTTGCGTTTCTCTGATGGCCAGTGATGATGAGCATTTTTTCATGTGTCTGTTGGCTGCATAAATGTCTTCTTTTGAGAAGTGTCTGTTCATATCCTTCGCCCACTTTTTGATGGGGTTGTTTGATTTTTTTCTTGTAAATTAAGTTCTTTGTAGATTAGCCCTTTGTCAGATGAGTAGATTGCAAAAATTTTCTCCCATTCTGTAGGTTGCCTGTTCACTCTGATGGTAGTTTCTTTTGGTCTGCAGAAGCTCTTTAGTTTAATTAGATCCCATTTGTCAATTTTGGCTTTTGTTGCCATTGCTTTTGCCGTTTTAGTCATCAAGTCCTTGCCCATGCCTATGCCCTGAATGGTATTGCCTAGGTTTTCTTTTTCTAGGGATTTTATGGTTTTTAGGTCTAACATTTAAGTTTTTAATCCATCTTGAATTAATTTTTGTATAAGGTATAATTGTATAATTGTATTATATATTGTATAATTTTTGTATAAGGAAGGGATCCCGTTTCAGCTTTCTCCATATGGCTAGCCAGTTTTCCCAGCACCATTTATTAACTAGGGAATCCTTTCCCCATTTCTTGTTTTTGTCAGGTTTGTCAAAGATCAGGTGGTTGTAGATGTGTGGTATTATTTCTGAGGGCTCTGTTCTGTTCCATTGGTCTGTATCTCTGTTTTAGTACCAGTACCATGCTGTTTTGGTTACTGTAGCCTTGTAGTATAGTTTGAAGTCAGGTAGTGTGATGCCTCCAGCTTTGTTCTTTTTGCTTAGGATTATCTTGGCAATGTGGGCTCTTTTTTGGTTCCATATGAACTTTAAAGTAGTTTTCTCCAATTCTGTGAAGAAAGTCATTGGTAGCTTGATGGTGATGTCATTGAATCTATAAATTACCTTGGGCAATATGGCCATTTTCACGATACTGATTCTTCCTATCCATGAGCATGGAATGTTCTTCCATTTGTTTGTATCCTCTTTTATTTCGTTGAGCAGTGGTTTGTAGTTCTCCTTGAAGAGGTCCTTCACTTCCCTTGCAAGTTGGGTTTCTAGGTATTTTATTCTCTGAAGCAATTGCATATGCACTTTATTTTTATAAAATTGGTGACAATTACTGGCCAATTGCAGCTTGGTGATTGGACCCATTCTTTGTTATACAATTGACTTTATAAATGTAGAAAGCAGATGCCAAGGAAAGCTACCAATTTGGTTCTTAACTTTCTATATTGGTATTGACTTTTGTTCAGGTTCTTGTCCTTATAGGGAAAGTGGAGTAACAATTTCTACTGTTAAAGTATGACTAAGACCTGGGTTGGCCCATTTGAAGCTATAACACCTATAAAGCATCTCTGTAAGGAAATAATATTAATCTCATAGCTGAAGTGAAATGCTTCTATGCTATTCCTTACTTGTGTTACCTTGTCAGTTAAAAATAAAATTTAGACCAAACTGCCCTGCATTTTTGTATCATATAAATATATTCATAATATCACTGAATCATTAACCTATGAATTGAATATAATGTTACATGATATTATAGACATGTAATCAAACATATGCACATGTATACCTATAACATATGCACATGTATAACTATAACATATGCCCATGTATACATCTGGGTGCTTGATGGTTTACAAATTGGGTGTTGGGGACCATCTCCTTCTAGCTTTTCTCTCTCATTCAAGCCCCAGGGAAACAGAGGTGAGCTGATTTATGTGCAGGTCTCCAGTTTTGTGTGGTCTTTATATTGTTAGAACAGTCTCTGTATCTATCTTTATGGACCTGATACAAATATTGTAATAAAGCCATCCTTAGAGAGATACCCTGTGTTACCTGCAAGCAGTTTTGGTGAATATAAATTTTTGGTTAATGAATGGAAGCCTGTGAATCTATTTCATAGCTTTCTTGCCTCAGTATTATACTCTGAGAGCATTATGTAGTCATTGAAAACTTAAGTACTTAAAAATATTTTAAAAGAGATGTCCAAAATTGCTTCTAAATATGAACAATCAAGATCAGCAATGCTTTATTTTAAATTAAGCAACAGCCGTTTACAATTATTATAATTCAGAGTAGTGATATTGGGTTTTGTTTTGTTTAGAAATCACTCACTATAGAATCTTAGTTTTGTTCTTTCCTGATCATTTGCCTAATCATATTTATATAATGAGAGAAAAAGAACTTGGCAGAGCCACTTTTAAATTCTGAGTTTTTTCTTCTACACCAGTGCTAGGTTTGATAAATATCTTGGTACCGATTTCTTCCATCTATAGAATGGCTGATAAACATCTGTAAATATGATTTATTGTTATAAAGTCTCTAGAACTATAAAATTGCTATCCATAAGCTCAGGGACATATATCAGTTTTAGAGTCAGAAAGGGAAATGACAGTTTCTAGACCCATTTTAAACATTTTGTTAATGGCTAACTTATGCCTACCGTAAAAAATCCTCAGATCATAGGTGCATTTGTTATGTGAGCTGACAATTAGGTTATATTTATTAGAAGATTATCCCAAAAAGGAGAGATAATAATTTTCGTATTAAAGAAAATAAAGATCATTAGAATTGGGGCCTAGACTCAATTCCTATAAAAGAGCCCATTTCTCTTCTAAAGATATTAGAAGTCTGGCACTTGTATAGGAAACCACCTATCAATTATTTATTGTGGTTTTGCACGTGACACGACATGTTCTCAGTTCCTGTTTGCTCAGTGGAATTGGAATGCCCACTATCAACCTGCAACTGTTGCTTGGTTATTTCCTGGTACTTATTTATTGACTTATATTTGTAAGACGACTTTTGTTTGTAAGTTACAGAAACCCAACTTAAATTGGCTGAAGCGAAAAAAATAAATAAATAAATGAGGGATGATAATTGGCCCCTATTGCTAGGAAGTCCAGTGGTACAGCTGGCTTCAAGCATGGCTAGATCCTGATATTTAACCAAGGCTGTTGGAGTATTGATTGTCCATTAGCTCTGTTTTTCTATGTTGTCTTCATCTGGGGGCTCTTTCCAAGTGGAACTGAAGAGGACAGGTTTATTAATCCCACAGAGTATCTCTTTCCATGTAGCCCCAGAAAAAGCCATAGGCAGACTGTCATTGGCCCAGATTGAGTCATGTGTTCTAGCTTTGAGCCAATCACCATGATGTGCCCTGGCTTGCATTACATGCCGCCTCCAGAACAGAGGGAGATGTTCACCCCACGTGAACCACATGGGGGCTGGGGATAAGAAAGTTGGTTCAAGAATGTAAAAATGAATATTGTAAAGTAGCAAAGGAGAGCAAATGCTGAGTAAGAAGAAACTCCCCTAGATGCTTTCCTGAGTTATGCATTGACTGGTCATATGTAACAAATTCAGGATTTCAGTTTTCCTCTACAACATGATTTTAACTCTTAGAAATTCAGAGTTGTCTTCAGGTATCAGGATCTTGCCTAGTGCAGTGGAAAATAAGTTAGTCTTCTTGTAGATTCACATTTCCCACTTCTCTGTTCAGTCTAAAGGGAAATCAAATTGGCTTTGATGAAACCAACTTTGTTTTCCATTGAACCGAACTGAAAGAAGCTAGCAAACTTCTGTGGTTCAAGTAAAAACCACCTGGCTTCTTTGAATGATCTCACTTGGGGAGGGGGGGGGTTATTGTCATCAGAGAGTGATGCATCAAGTACTTTGCTCAGATTGCTGGATTCATAGATCCTGAAAGCATCTTCATTTGCTTCAGTGGACCCAAAATTCTCTAGTCTACGCTTCTCTTCAGTTGTCCCTTTCTTTTTAGAAGGGATTTCTTATGGTTTAGGCAAATTGATAGCAGTGTTGCTTGAATTCTCCTTGGTATTCTTACTTAATAAAGGTAACATTGCTTTGACCTTGATTTAAGTGTTACTTCATAGATTATTTTCACCTATTTTCTGTTCCCTTGATTTTACACTCCCCTAGTAATTGTTTATAATGAAATAGTACTGAACCTTAAAACAGGCATAGTCCCGAAATGCTTCACATATATTAACTCATTTAATCCTCACAAACAGTTTATGCTAGTATTGTAATAGTATTCCCAGCATAGAGTTAAGGAAACTAATGCCCAGAGAGGTTAAATGATTTACCCAAGGTCACACAGCTAATAAGAGGTGGAGTCAAGGTCCAAACCCAGGCAGTCTGGCTTCAGAAGACTTATTCTTAACTGCTGCATTATACAGCCTGGTTAGAGGCAGCACTTCTTATTGACAGTTTGCTTTCTGCTTGGCAGTGGATGTAAAGAAAGTTTTGGAGAAAGGCTGACTGGATAGTGAGGACACTATTAATATGTTCTTTGAACTAGCCACATGTCATCTGAGCCTCAGTATCAGCACATGTGATTTGGGATGTTAACCACTTTTTACGGTTGTTAGAATTAAAAGGTACACCAGGCAAGACACAGGTGGTTTACCCCTGTAATCCCAATGCATTTGGAGGCTAAGGTGGAAGGATTTCTTGAGGCCAAGAGTTTGAGACCAGCCAGATCAACACAGCAAGACCCTATCTCTGCCAAAAAAAAAAAAAAAATTCAGCTGGGTGTCGTGGCATGTGCCCATAGTCTTAGCTAATTGGGAAGCTAAGGTGGGAGGCTCACTTGAGCCCAGAAGTTCGAGGCCGCAGTGAGCTATGATAATGCCACTGTACTGTAGCCTAGGTAGCAAAGCAAAACCTTGTCTCTAAAAATTAAATAAATGAATGAGTAAATAAAAAGTACATCATATAAACTGCCTAGCCCATACTAGGCACTCTTTAAAAGCGTTAGAACTTCTTAACCTACTTAGATATATTTATTTTTCAAGGATGGGTAATTTTAAATATCCAAAAATTTCCAACCTTCTACCTAGGAAAAGGAGTTGTGACTATGCAAAGCATTGATATATCCGAAGAAATTGTTCTGTAATAGAATGTTTTAATCAGAAACCTCTGGTAAAAAGTCCCACACAGAGGGGAGGGCTTGTCAAATTTTTTCCATAAAGGGGTAGACAGTAAATATTTTCAGCATTGCAGGCCATACAGTCTCTGTCACAGCAACTCGACTTAGCTCTGCCATTGGGGTACAAAAGCAGCCGTTGACCACGCGTAAGGAACAAGGAACGAGTATGGCTGTGTCCCTTGGACCACAGTTTGCTGTACCATTTTTGGTGTCACCAACATATTTTTAGCTGAGGAATGCTTTTGTGGCCCCGGACATAGCTATCCAGGATTATGTTAGCTTGGATTCACAGAACCCTCAAGTTAGTCGTATTTGAGGGGAGATATCCACGTGTGTCATGTGCCCCCCCCCTCCATGATTTCATTGACCAACCATGGTTGCTGTACTTCCTTGATCTTGGGTTCTTCCACCCAGTTTTTAGGGTTCAGACTAAGGGAGAGGAAGTGACTTTGCCAGGTAACAGCTTTCTGGTCTTCTGCAGTTCCAGATTCATAAGCTGTAACTGTTACAGAGGCCAAGCTTGGTTCTTCAGGATAAAAATCCCATCTGTCAATACTGTGCCACTGTTAACAGAGAGAGAGGTTCATAAAAAAGAGAGGTGGGGGGGACTCACAGGTCTAAAAATGAAACATATTTTTTTTTTCCTTCCTGAGGAAGAAATATCATAACTGTTGGTAAATCAAAACCAGAGATTTGACACTTTTCTGTGATCATTCTGCAGCATTTGTTCCCAAGGTGAGGTATACCACAGGGCCCTTGATTTCAAAGATAAATACTGTACAAATAACCATCCTGTTGTCTTTCCCTCACCGCCAACAGAGGGACGCTTTATCAGAATCAGCAGATACCCAGTCTATTGTATGCATTTATTTCCCTGTTTCTTCTGAAAACAACTTGCAGTTTTAGTGTTGATTTTTTTTAATCTATCAACCATGAGTTATCATGTGACTGTTGCATTTGTTAGTGCTAACTGATAGCAGCAGGTGCTCTTGCTAACTCTAATGAAATCGTCCAGCCCTGCATTGCTTGGCATCCTCCGATAACAGAAAAACAAAAACAAGTCCCGTATCATCCAGAGAGGTGAAGCTCATCGGCGTTCTTCCATCTTCTCCCCACTGGAGTCCTTTCTTTTTTCTTCTTTTCAAACCAGGTGAAAGACACAATCTTTACTAGTAAAAACGTGGATTTGTAATTCTTCCCTTTCCTCCCCCTCCCTTTTTTTAATGCTCATGTAATGCATTGGCAAAATGAGGAGTAGATTTGAAGGTTAAATCCTGACCACATTTCCCTGTTTTTAACTTAGAATGTAAAATCAAATGCAGGCCCATAGTTTCACAAACACCAGGTACTCTTATGTGCTTGGGGGAAAATGTTTCCATTTCTCCTAGTTTTTCTTTTAAGTGACCACTTGTGTATAACATCTACTAAAAGTATCATTTGTATCCTTGCTTAGTATCCTATTTGAAAAGAATTTTTTTTCTTTTGGTGATTTCTCAGGGAGAAAAACTTCATGCAAAACAAAACAAAAATTCCCTTGCTTGTTAGATGTATGTAATTTATGAAAGCCAAAATAAACTGTATATGTGCTGTAATGGAAGACAGAAATGTTGAAGAAAATGCCCAGAAATGGAACTTTGACCCTTCCCAAAAGGTCGAGGGCTGTAGACAGTAGAGGACATTTCATTGGTAATTTGCTTTTTAAAATTTTTTTCTGTGAATTTTACTTTTCAAAACTGTGAAGAGTTTTATGTGAAAGAAACTACTAAGTGTGCTCTGTAATGTTTTCACAAGTGTTTTTATCATGGTAACATCTTGTTTACTTTAGTTCCCTGCCTAAAACTACTTGGAACATGTTAAGAAAACATTTCAAGAAAGCCTCGACAAAGAGGCTTTTGTTTAACAGCCACCATGAGGCAGCGTGGATCACAAAGGTGTTAACTTTCAGCCCCTTAAGCACTTCCACATGAAATTCCAGCAACTATGTTTGTGGTTTTGGAAAAACAAAGTGTATGTTAAAGAAACCAGGTATATGCTAATACATGTCGAAGGAGGCCGGATATCATAAATTGTTTCAAACCCATTTGTGGCTCTCGGCTTGCACGCCTGAATGTTCTACAGTGAAATTACCTCTAGTTAGTGCAGGAGACTTCAGCCATGTAGAGGGAATAGCTGTCTATAATTGTGGATGTATGCAAATCAAATTCCAGCCTCACAATTTAAATCTCGAGAAGATGAGGATGAAAATTTTCTCCATCAGATCTGAGGTGACAAGTCTTTGAGTATTGCAAAATAAGCTGTATATTTTTATGAATTTGACTTTTCTACTTATCATGCATTTTTTATTGGTTTTAGAAAAATAAAAATAGGGTGTTACCAAAAAAAAATGTTTCCCCCTTTTAATGTCTTTTTTAACCTTTCTGACATTGCTTAGGAGTTCAAGACCTTTCTTAGTACTCGAAGAGGTCAAAGTGGCCTAAATACCACAGTGCCCTCTAGTGATATATAGAATATTAGATAGAAAAGTTTAGACAAGTTTGCCAAAGATAACAGGCCCAGTGCCACCACTTTGCTCAAAAGGAAGCAAATAACATTTGAACGCATTTTTTTTTCAACAAACAGATTTTAGTTAGAAATGCAAATTAAATTTAAATTTTTCTTGTAGGCTTTGAAAACATTGGAAAATTTTTTGAATGTCTACTTATGCAATTAATTCTACATATAACTGCATATGTGCATGCGGTACATCTATATCACTGTAGATGCATTGTTGAGCGTTCTTATATTTTAAGAGCCATTAGTTAGCTTAGGTATTTCATGTGATCATTTCCGGCATGTAATTAGAAGGCATTACTTAAAAGACAGGGATCATCTTTGCTCCATACTTTTATTGACACTGTCTACCATATTATGGCCATGTCTAAATGGTAAAATTTATTATTAGCAATAGTGTCACAAAAGTCTGAGACAGCGATTTTCCTTTCAATAAAAGTAGTTAAAAACCTTTTAGAAAATCCATAATTTTGATTGCTGGTACTTCATAAATGTATAACTGGTACTTTTTAGCTGTCTCTTTAGGGAA